>NC_060232.1:16402409-16412409 GCF_021155775.2 Neodiprion pinetum
GCATAATTTCCAGTAAAATCCTCAATATTTTTAATTATTCGCATATTTTTTATTTCATTTTATTTGTTTATAATTTTTTCCATTCACAATCATTGTCTATTTTATTACATTATTTACCTCAATCAACTTCATTTATATTCTATTATATTGAGGTGTAATATAAATATATATAAATATATATATACGTATATTTATCAAATGTATATATATATATATATATATTTTCATATATATATATATATATATACATATGTATATTATAATTTTCAATTCAATTTTAAGAAATGGGAGTTTAAAAAAAAAAAAATTTTTCCTCCATCATTTCAATTTTTCAAAATCATGTATAATTATTAGAAAAATACTGAATATTTTTGATTATTCGCTGATTTTTTATTTAATTTCATTTTTTCATAATTTTTTCCATTAACAATTATTTTTCATTTTATTACATTATTTACCTCAATTACTTTCATTTATATTTTATTATATTGATGTATATTATAAATATATATAAATATATATACATATATATACATACAAATATATGTATATATATATATATATATATATATATACATATACATATGTATATTATGTTTTTCAATTTAATTTTAAAAAATGGGATATTGAAAAAAAAAAAATTTTTCCTACATTATTTCAATTTTTCAAAATTGTGTATGATTATTAGAGAAATTCTGGATATTTTTAATTAATCGCTCATTTTTCATTTTATTTCATTTTTTTATAATTTTTTCCATTCACAATCATTTTTTATTTCATCACATTATTTACCTCAATTACCTTTATTTATATTTTATGATATTGATGTATAATATAAATATATATACATATATACATATATCAATATATATATATATATATATATACATATATAGATATATATATATGTAGGTATATATTTATATATATATGAATAGATATATGTATATTATGATTTTCAATTTACTTTCAAAAAGAGGGAAATTGAAAATGAAAAATTTTTTCCACAATATCTCAATTTTGTGAAATTATGTATAATTATCAGAAAAATTTCGAATATTTTCAATTATTCGCTTATTTTTTATTTTATTTCATTTTTTTAAAATTTTCTCCATTCACAATCATTTTTCATTTCATTACATTATTAACCTCAATTACCTTCATTTATATTCTATTATATTCATGTATAATATAAATATATATAAATAAAAATATACATATATATGTATATATATATATATATATATATATATATATATATATATATATATATATATATATATATGTATATATATATATATATATATATTGTTACAAAGGGTGAAATCACCCGTTTTGCCCCCTCTTTAATGATCTAGTAGTCAGCATAGATAAAAGACGTTTATAAACCTCTTATGTCTTTAAAAAGAATAAGGTTGCTGCGCCAACCGATATTATTGTAAAAACAGTCTTGTTTCAGACTTTAAACAAGAAACACGTATATTGCATTAAAAGCATTTATCACGATATTTTTGTTCACGCCTTTGATTTGATAATAAGTAAACTCGCGGATCCATATTTTATTAACGTAACGTCTAAATCGTTACAATTGGTGTCAGAAGCGGGATCTTGAGTTCTTATTAATTGAATCAACTCAGTGCGCGAACTTTAATTATGAGTAGCAGTCGTTTGACGCGCTCACGAAGAAGAGAAAGTAGCGGAGAAGGACCTTTTGTTATGGAGAATCCGCGGGTCCCTGAAACAATTCCATCGCCTTCAGTGGACCCTCTTCCAATTCTTTTGACAATCTCTCAAATTGATCTGCTGAAGATCATGTCTCAACAGCAAGAGGCTGCTGAGCGCCAACAACAGCAACTTCTTCAACTGCTTCTTGATCAACAAGAGTAGCGAAAAAGAGAACAAGAACAACAGTTGGAACAGCGAAAAAGAGAACAAGAACAACAGTTGGAACAGCGAAAAAGAGAACAAGAACAACAGTTGGAACAGCGAAGAAGAGAACAGGAACAACAGCTGGAACAGCGCAGGCTCGATAGAGAAGCACAAGAACGATCTGAAACTAGTCTGCACGAACTGTTCCGGACGACTGTGGCAGCTCTTCAGACTGTTCATCAGGTGAATGGCTCAGGAGAACCGGCTGTCACCCCACGAGGTTCCAGAGTCGTTACGCCGCTTCCCTCTCCTGTCTCTTCTCCTGTTCCCGTTCCCGCTGTTCGACAGGTCCAACATCCAGGACAGTTCCAGGATGTACGAGACTCAAGGTCTGTGCCTTTTACTAGGGGAGTAGTTGAATCCCCAATTGGTAGAGTAACGGTTAATAATGAGGTTGGCTTTTCCGAGCCTTTGCCTCAAGCTCGACCTCGATGTTCTCATTTTAATCAATTAAATAATTCAAGATTTCCTGAGGTTGCTTCTCAGATTAATGAGAAACCTCTTTATCCTTTAAAACCGCCAATTTTTGACGGAAAAATACCATGGGCAGATTATGAACGCCAGTTTAATACAATTGCTAAACATAATCAGTGGGACTCCGCCATGAGGGCCCACAGTCTTGCCTCCTGTCTTCGAACGCCGGCTTTGAATGTTTTAACGGCGTTGTCTGAGGAAGAAATCTCTGATTATGAAAAACTTAGTTCTGCATTAAAGTTGAGGTACGGAAATGACCACTTGACAAAACTGTACACAGCACAATTACAGACAAGAAGACAAGGACGAGACGAAGACCTCGCGTCTCTTAGTCAGGACATTGAACGGCTTTCTCGTATAGCTTTGCCAGACCACGAACCGTCTCGAAACTTATTAGCAACGCAAGCTTTTTTGAATGCGATCAATGATCCAGAAATTAAAATGGCCGTTGGAACATCGGGCCTCACTTCTTTGCGGGAGGCAACAGCCAAAGCCCTCGAGGTGGAGGCAATGAGAAAGCAATATTTTGGGCTGAGCAAGCTTCGTCGGATTGAGGTGTCTGAAAACGCCTCAAGAAGGCGAAGTTTTGAACACTCGGAGGAGTCAAAACCTCAAAATTATAAAAATAGAAATAACAGTAACAATTTTAAATCAAGAAATCGAGGTTCTTTTCAAAACCAACAAAACCAGCGTATAAATAAAAACGTGGTCGTGACAAGTCAAATCAGCTTGACTTGTATATTTTGTAAAAAAACAGGTCACGACGCCAATCATTGTTTTCTAATAAAGAAAATTAGTGGAAAACCGATGCAAGGTTCGAATCCAAATTCGTATAATTGGCGTAAGAAAAACATAGAAATAGGGGAAGCAAATCCTCAATTGAGTTCTTCAACAGGAACTCACCCAAAAAACTAATTTCAGATGATTTGTCAGGGCGGAAATCATCGCAGATTGTTGGTAGTGGAAGCCCTCTTAGAGAACAGTTTTTAATCAGAAGTCTGCGACAGTCTGGTCTTTACGCGCGTGGTACTGTTAATGGCGTCGATTGTCTGTGGGTAATAGACACGGGCGCGGAAGTAACCGTAGTTCGATCGGATCTCTTTAAATCCGATGACCAGATTGTTCCCTCTTTTTCTCTGCGAACAGCCACTGGAGAGACGACCCCGGTTTTGAGACAGGCTACTGTCCAAATTAACCTTTTTGGGTGTATCGACTCTCCACATAAGGTTTTTATAGCAGATATAGAGGATGAAGGTATTTTGGGAATAGACTTTCTTACAGCTCATAACTGTGTTATCTCGACTAAGAGAAATTCACTAGCTTCAAACAATCGCGAAATAACTCTTTGTACAAATAGGAATGGAATTTATTGGACTCCTCCTAGAATTCGAGAAATAGAACTGTCGGAAGATGATTTGCAACAACATTTTCCTCTTCATTTACGGAGCCTTGTTGAGAAATCTTCGATTTCGTTAAATTCAGCTCAGGAAGAATCGTTTAAATCTCTTTTGCTAGAATTTAAAGATTCTTTTGCCAAAGATAGTGGTGATAAGGGCCGATGTACTTCTGTCAAGCACAAGATCGACGTCGGAGAGAGTTCACCAATTAAACAAGCTCCTCGAAGACTCGCTCTCAACGCCCGAGAAGAGGTGAAGAAGCTTGTGGAAGACATGTTAGCGAACGATGTGATTGAGCCATCGTCTAGTCCCTGGGCTTCACCAATCGTCCTTGTTAACAAAAAGGACGGATCCAAACGATTTTGTATCGATTACAGGAAGCTGAACGATATAACGAAGAAAGATTCTTACCCTCTACCCAGAATCGACGAGACCCTCGACCTGATAGCTGGTGCAACTTGGTTCAGCACCATAGATCTTCAGAGCGGATATTGGCAGGTCGAAATGGATCCTCTAGATAAAGAAAAAACAGCTTTTGTTACGGGTTTAGGAGGATTATGGCAGTTCAAGGTTATGCCGTTTGGTTTGAGTAATGCCCCGGCTACCTTTGAACGAATGATGGAGGCTGTTCTCCATGGGCTCACGGGCAAAATATGCCTCGTTTATTTAGACGATATAATCGTTTTTGGCAAGAACTTTGAAGAAGAAGTTCAAAATCTCAGACAAGTTTTCGCTAGGCTGAAGCAAACAGGTCTGAAAATGAGCCCGAAAAAATGCCATCTGTTCCAGAAAGAAGTAGGCTTCCTCGGACATATCGTTTCAGCACAAGGTGTGAAGACCGACCCATCCAAAATAGAGAAGGTTTCTTCTTGGCCGACACCTAAGAATAAAGAACAAGTTCAAAGCTTTTTAGGCCTTTGTACGTATTACAGAAGATTTGTAAAAGGTTTCGCTAGTATAGCTAAACCTCTCCATCATTTGACCGGAATCAAGATTCTTTTTGACTGGACCCCGGAATGCGAAGAGGCTTTCAAGAAATTAAAGGAAAATCTTATTTCTTCGCCGATTTTAGCTTATCCAGAGGTCGAAATTCCTTTTATTTTAGATACGGATGCATCTCTTTCAGGAATAGGCGGGGTTCTGTCACAAATTCAGGGAGGTCAAGAGAGAGTGATAAGCTATTTCAGCAGAGTTTTGAGTAAAACCGAGAGGAATTATTGTGTCACTCGTAGAGAGCTTTTAGCTGTTGTTAAGACCGTAGTACATTTTCACCATTATTTGTACGGCAGGAGATTTTTGATACGTACAGATCATGCTTCTCTCAGGTGGCTACTTTCGTTTAAATCTCCTGAAGGTCAGGTAGCTAGATGGTTAGAAAGGCTCGGTCAGTACGATTTTGATATTCGTCATCGAGCAGGAATTCATCATGGAAACGCCGACGCTCTCTCTCGAAGACCCTGCGAGGAAATGCCAGAGTGTAAACAGTGTGCACGATTAGAGAAAAATCGTGACCCCTCTCTTTCAGTACGGAAGATTTCTTTCGAAAATAACCAGGAGGAATGGAGAAAATCGCAACAAGAGGACGACATTTTGAATCAAGTGAAATCTTGGAAAGAAGCAGAAACTCGCCCAGACTGGCAGGATATATCTTTAGCCGAGCCAGATTTGAAAATTTATTGGGCTCAATGGGACTCTATCCTTTTAATTGATGGAATTTTATACCGGAAATGGGAATCTGCAGACTTGAAAGAAATCAGGTGGCAACTTTTGGTCCCCAGGTCACGAGTTTCAGAGATTCTTGCTCTTTATCATGATTCTCCTGCAGGCGGACATTTCGCTTCAAATAAAACTCTAGGCAGAATTCGCAACTTCTACTTTTGGCCCCGTTGCCGGATGGACGTTGAAGATTGGTGTCGAAGATGTCGAATCTGCACGGCAAAGAAAGGACCTCGAGCGAAGGGACAAAGCTCTCTTCAAATTTACAACGTGGGAGCTCCATTTGAAAGAATAGCAATGGATATTCTTGGACCTCTCCCGATAACCCATTCTGGAAATAAATATGCTTTGGTTATTGCTGATTATTTTACTAAGTGGCCTGAAGTGGTTCCCCTCGCTGATCAAGAAGCCTCTACTGTAGCACAGGCATTCGTTAAAGAATTTATTTGTAGACACGGAGTTCCTCTAGAACTTCATACTGATCAAGGCCGAAATTTTGAGTCAACCTTAATGAAAGAGGTTACTCAGATTTTAGGGGTTAGGAAAACTCGTACAACTCCTTTGCATCCGCAATCTGATGGCATGATAGAGCGTCTGAATCGAACTTTGCTACAATATTTGTCGTCCTTCGTAGAGCAGAATCAGAGAGACTGGGACTCCTGGATCCCTTTCTTCCTCTTATCTTACAGATCTGCGATTCATGAGACGACGAAACAGACGCCAGCCCTCATGCTTACTGGAAGAAATCTTCGACTTCCGTCAGATTTAGAGAAAGGCCCTGTTCCTGTGCAAAGACAGCATCAAACAGATTATGCCTTTTCATTACAACAACGTTTAGAAGAAATTCATCACTTTGCTAGGAATAGAATTTCTATGGCTTCAGATAAATTAAAAACTCGCTAAGATATTCGAGCCAGGGATTTAAAATTTAATCCTGGAGATTCTGTCTGGCTCTTTCAACCTCGAAGACAGAAAGGACGATGTCCAAAGCTACAAAGAAATTGAGAATGCCCTTACTTAGTGGTTAACCGGATAAATGATGTTGTTTATAGAATCCGAAGATCTCCTCATTCGCGTCAGAAAGTGGTTCACTTGGATCGTCTTGCTCCATTTGAAGAAGATCAACCTGGAACAATCTCTCCAAAACCAGGAACATCCTTCGAGGTTAGATCTTCAAACGAACACCCTTGACGACTGTGATCGATTTGGCCTTCTTTACAGTCGGTCATCGATTGGGAGAAGAATTTACCTTTCGGAATTCATTTGAGTAAAACTCGACCGCTTACGATTATTATTGAAGGAAATATCGGATGCGGAAAAACAACTTTCACCAAAAGGTTTTTAGCAGATCGCCAGGTCTGTACACTTTTAGAACCTCTTGAAGAATATCGAAATGTAGCCGGAATTAATCTTTTAGATTTGATGTACCAGAACCCAGATCGTTATTGCTATTATTTTCAACATTTCGCTCAAATGGTTATGTTAGATAGACATCTGCAGACGACTTCATTGCCTGTAAAGGTGATGGAAAGATCGATATTCAGTAGCAATTGTTTTGTAGAAGCTCGTCGAAGATTAGGTAATTTCCGTGACTTTGAATCTCATTTATTGACAAAAAATTTTGATCTTCTCATTCGCTCGTCTGAGCTCAGAGTAGATTTAATTGTTTATTTGCGAGTTTCCCCAGAAACTTCTTTTGCTCGAGTTAGTTCCCGTTCTCGTGAGGAAGAATCGAGTATTTCTTTAGTGCTACTCAGAACTATCCATGAGGTTCATGAAGATTGGCTAGTGAAACAAACCTTTTCTTCTTTATCGGCTCCTGTTTTAGTTATCAATGCAGAAGCTACGGCCGATCAAGTTTTTAAAGATTTTTGTACGTCTATGATGTGCGGGGGTTAATTCAGATATGAATAATGAGGAAGTATTCTTGATTAAGAGAAAAACGAAAAATAAAGTTTAATTTTATTTATTAAAACAAGATAAAAAAAAAGAAAAAAAAAAAAAAAAAAAAAACGACGAATGGTGCAATAAGAGGTTACATATGTAAAAAAAAAAAAAAATTAAATTTCAAAAATTTGTTCCGCCATAATCTTTAAGGCGGACTTGACCTCTGCACAGTCGTTGCAGTCTTCGGTGGAGTTTGTTGCGAGTAAATTCTTTCGACATTCGCGACAAGTTTTGCCCTCTCCCGCGAAGGTAAGATGGGTTTCCTTGAGCTCGTAGAAGTTCTTTATGTCCGCGCTGAAATAAATCAGACACGGGGAACTTATATATTTTTTTTTTTGATTAAAATTTGCATAAGAACTTACCGAGTAATCCAGCAGTTTAGGCATATTAGTCCCATTTTATGTTTTTCCCTTACGGTCTCACCCCGACCACATTTCAGGGTCTTCCACTGATTTTCAAAATAGATCTTAAATTCCTCTTGTGACATTTTTTTTTATGTCCTCCCACGGAAAACTGGAAGTAATTACGCCCGCATTGATGAGGGCGGAAACGGGCGGAGTTTTTATGATTGACATTTTTTTGCAAAGGAGGAACTAGTTGAGTCTGTCTTCGACGAAGATTTTTCTTGTAATGATTTGTTATTTCTGCGTTGCTAATCAATTTGAAATTTGTTTTCTTCGGTTGTTTCTTTCTAGAAACTTCTTCTCTGGAATCGAGTTTTGTGTCGGATAGGCTTTGGTTTAAGGAATAATGTGAAATGAGCCACGATTATTTTTCGAGGTCGATGAGCGATTGCTTGATTTTCACATTTTATTGACCTTAAGTGTCAGTTTTTGTGAGCACTTTTTCAGGTTATTTGACACAGCCCTTTCCTTCCAATCTTCCCCGATTCCTGAGGATGACTGGTGGTTTTATTTTGAAGAAGGACGCAGAAATAATTCAGATAAGATCGTTTCTTTTCTTTTGAATACATATTCAATTTATTTTATTCAAGTATTCTCCCAAATTCACTTAGTGAATTTGAATTGTTATACCATCACTCACATTTGTCCTTCCAAAACTCTAGGGTGAACTATTCCTAAAGAAGTCACCCCACGATTTCCTTATTTCATATGAGGAGAAGTCTGTTTTCGTCTTATTTGGTCCTGGAATTGTCGGTTCCCGGTTCGATGTTTTCATCCGAACCTGTTTCGAAGGGATCCTTCATGAAGAAGATTGAATTTCTTCCCGACATCAATCTGGGCCGTTGCGGATAACTTTGAATTCATGAAGCCACATAACACTTAATAACACTAACCTTTATAAAACATGGCACATAAATTTTTGAGATTATTTAGCGCTCAACTATCTGCTCAAGGTTTTCTGTGGTTTACCTTGAGACTGTGGGCAAATGCCAGATAGTAAAAAAGGGAGTTCTTAAATTTTTAGAGCCACAGCTCCAACTCACCTTTGAGCACTGACTACTAGAATACTTTTATAATTATTTTATCTTACCCGAGTCGGGACGACTCTTTTCCTCGGGGGGGAGTAGTGTTACAAAGGGTGAAATCACCCGTTTTGCCCCCTCTTTAATGATCTAGTAGTCAGCATAGATAAAAGACGTTTATAAACCTCTTATGTCTTTGAAAAGAATAAGGTTGCTGCGCCAACCGATATTATTGTAAAAACAGTCTTGTTTCAGACTTTAAACAAGAAACACGTATATTGCATTAAAAGCATTTATCACGATATTTTTGTTCACGCCTTTGATTTGATAATAAGTAAACTCGCGGATCCATATTTTATTAACGTAACGTCTAAATCGTTACAATATATATATATATATATACACATATATATGTATATATATATATATATACATATGTATATTGTAATTTTCAATTCACTTTTAAAAAATGGCAAATTGAAAGAAAAAAAATTTTGCTCACATTGTTTAATTTTTCAAAATTATGTATAATTATTGAATAAATCCGGAATATTTTTAATGACTCGCTCATTTTTTTATTTTATTTTATTTTCTCATAATTTTTTCCATTTACAATCATTTTTTATTTTATTACATTATTTACCTCGATGACCTTCATCTATATTTTATTATATCAATGTATAATATAAATATATATAAATATATATATAAACATATTTATATACATATATATACATATATATATATATATACATATATATATATATATACATATATATACATATATATATATATATATATATATATATATATATATACACATATATGTATGAATATATATATGTATATTATAATTTTCAGTTTACTTTCAAAAGAAGGGAAATTAAAAGAAAAAATTTTTTCCGCAATATTTCAATTTTTCGAAATTATGCATAATTATCAGAAAAATCCTGAAGATTTTCAATTATTCGCTCATTTTTGATTTCACTTTATTTTTTCATCAATTTTTCGATTCACAATTATTTTTCATTCCATTATATTATTTACCTCAATCAACTTCATTTATATTCTATTATATTGAGGTGTAATATAAATATATATAAATATATAT
>NC_060232.1:16414909-16424909 GCF_021155775.2 Neodiprion pinetum
CTGAGCATTACTATTTTGTTATATTTTCTCTGATTAGTTTCTATCTGTCTCTTTATCTATTATCGTTGATTATCGCATCTTAGTGAGAGTACCGCGGGAGCGATCTTATATCGCTGCGCGGTCCCGTTCGTCGTTCATTTGACATTGGAGTATTGTGCCATATCGCATAACATCTTTTTCACTATTTTCTTCGCTTATATCGCTGATCGTAGTTGTCCGTAGTCTATTGGGTTTGCCGTACGTGGCATATTAATTACCTTGAATATTGTTTGCCTTATCTTGAATTACCTTTTTTCGTACCGATTATTACCTTTCTTTCTCTCGCACTTACCGCAAACCAGAGACTACGTATTATCTTTTATTCTCTATATTTTATAATGATTTTCTATTTGACCTATCGCTTGAATTTACCTTGTAATTCATAATTCCCTGTCTGCCTATTTCTGATCATTCTGGTAATGTGATAACTATTTCAATTGTTGTATTTCGCATGAGTTATAATCGCTTCTCACATTTTATGATTTATCTGCTTACCGCTTAATTTAAGTACAGTGTATCTCTTCTGTTCTGCCTACCTGTCATAAAACCGTGTTAATCATTACCTTTAATATCGCGAGCTTGCTCATATTTCCCGCTTATTCGGAAAACGTTCCGTTAATTGTTAACTCTCTCGCTTACCCTTTCTCTGGCTGTAACTATTGTTAATTATCGCATATATCGTATTTGTATCGCAAACTCTTCCGCTACGTGCTTGTCAGTAAACTTATCGCTTCTTGTTTAATATATTTGATATTATTCCTGCTTCACCTGTTTCTTATTTTATCTATTGGATTCGACTCCGCCCCTCTACCATTATCTTGTCTCTCTGAGCGAACTGTGCAAAACCGTCGTAGAACCTGACCTTACCTTTATCTATTACCTTTATCTTTATCGTTGTCTTTTTCTCTAATTATCTATTTTTGACGCATGTGCGTCTGGCGCCCAACAATTGTATCTTTCTCCCTTAGTATCTCCCTCTATCTAATTATTTAGGTTAGCGACTGCGCCGTAGGGTAACCAATTATCGTTATATTGTTTATACCCTCAAATATAAAAATATCTGGTTACAATATATATATATATATATGTATATATATATATATACATTATGTATATACATATATATATATATTCGATATGTATTTATATATACATATGTATATTATAATTTTCAATTTAATTTTAAAAAATGGGATATTGAAAAAAAAAAAATTTTTCTTACATTATTTCAATTTTTCGAAATTATGTATGATTATTAGAGAAATCCTGAATATTTTTAATTTATCGCTTATTTTTCATTTTATTCCATTTTTTTATAATTTTTTCCATTCACAATCATTTTTTATTTCATCACATTATTTACCTCAATTACCTTCATTGATATTTTATGATATTAATGTATAATATAAATATATATACATATATACATATATAAATATATATATATATACATATATATATATATATATATATATAGATACATATATATATATATATAGATATATTTATATGTAGGTATATATAAATATATATGAATAGATATAAGTATATTATGATTATCAATTTACTTTCAAAAAGAGGGAATCTGAAAATGAAAAATTTTTTCCACAATATTTCAATTTTTTGAAAGTATGTATAATTATCAGAAAAATTCCGGATATTTTTAATTATTCGCTTATTTTTTATTTTATTGCATTATTTTATAATTTTTTCCATTTACAATCATTTTTTATTTCATTACATTATTTACCTCAATTACCTTCATTTATATTCTATTATATTCATGTATAATATATATATATATAGATAAAAATATACATATATATGTATATATATATATATATATACACATATATATATATATATATATATATATATATACAGATGTATATTATAATTTTCAAATCACTTTTGAAAATTGGGAAATTAAAAAAAAAAAATTTTTTCTCACATTAGTTTAATTTTTCAAAATTATGTATAATTATTAAAAAAATCCTGAATATTTTTAATTACTTGCTAATTTTTTTATTTTATTTCATTTTGTTATAATTTTTTCCATTCACTATCATTTTTTATTTTATTACATTATTCACCTCAATGACCTTCATTTATATTTTATTATATTTATGTATAATATAAATATATATGAATATAGATATACATATATACATACATATATATACATATATATATATAAACATATATATATACATATATATATACATATATATATATATATATATGTATATATATACATATATATGTATGGATATATATATGTATATTATAATTTTCAGTTAACTTTTAAAAGGGGGGAAATCAGAAAAAAAAAATTTTTTCCGCAATATTTCAATTTTCTAAAATTATGTATAATTATCAGAAAAATCCTAAATAGTTTCAATGATTCGCTTATATTTGATTTCACTCAATTATTCTATAAATTTTTCAATTCACAATTATTTTTCATTTCATCACATTATTTACCTCAATCAACTTCATTTATATTCTATTATATTAAGGTATAATATAAATATATATGAATATATATATACGTATATATATAAAATGTATATATATATATATATAAATTTTTATATATATGTCGGAGAAGAATAAAGAGGATGCATCATCAAGTGAATTGGAAACTTGAACTTTGAATGAGTCCGCCGTATCAAGCGTCAAGCGTTATTCAACATGCTTTGAATATAGAACAAACAAATGAATTGTTTATAACAACGCTTGGATGAAATCGACAGTCACGGAAAAGCAAGCGAATTGACCGGACGTGTTGAGATCATCGCGCTTTCTAAAATGAATAATCCACAAATTGGAAATCCTTCATCCTCTCCGCCTTTCCGAGGCTTCACCCCGACATCAGAAGTGGGATCAGAATCTGCTTCTCACCGACCAGAATCTGCTTCTCGCCGATCAGAATCTGCTTCTCACCGAGAAGAGAGACGTGACGACGCAAAATGGCAAATGCTTTTGCAACAGCAGCAAAATAATTTCATGCAGATTATTGAGGCAATGAAGAAACCTTATCAGACGAAAATCGAGTTACCTGACTTTGACCCAGAAAAAGTGACCGATACTCGAGCTTGGATTCGTACGGCAGACATGTGTATGTCGGAGCATCCGTTAGAAGGAGCGTCACTCATGAACGCTTTGAGCCGTGCGATGAAAGGAGAGGCATTATCCTGGCTGACCCAAAACGTATTTGTCGGAATAAATTGGAATGAATTTAAAGAAATATTTTCTCTACGATTTGAATGTCCGGAAACCCTCGCTGCTTTCTTAATGAATATCAATCAAGGAAGGCCAAAGGAAGGAGAATGTATCGCCGCTTATTCAGCCACTGTGATAACCTCGTTGATGGCCACTGTGATAACCTCGTTGATGAACCGATGGAAGAATCTCTCTATGGAACAGATTGCTGTGTCCTTCGTCCTCAGTCACATTTCTCAATTTGAACCACGACTTCAACGCCTTGCTTTCACGGAAGAAATTGAGACACGGAATAAATTACAAAAAGAATTGAAGGCGGTATATTACTTGAAGAGGAAAAACTCGGAACTTCACACTGAACAACGTCACAACGAAGCAAAAAGATTTAAAGAAAAATCGTCTACCAGCCTTCTGAAATGTTTCTCCTGTGGAAAGATCGGGCATAAATCGTCTGCGTGCTATCAAAGAAAAGAGAAAAATGCAGCATCAAATGTGTGGCAGAGAGATGCATCTACAAGCAGTGACACGAGGAAGCCTATAACCTGTTTCAAGTGCAAGGAACCTGGGCATTATTCTTCGCAATGTCCTGGAATGAATAAGAAGCCATCGTCAGGACGCTTCAACGGATCCAATATCGAACGACGAGTGGATATTTGTGAAGTGAATTCGCCTTCTGGCATTTTGAGGCATGCAGGTGAGCAGTTTTCATTCAATTTTGATTCTGGAGCCGAATGTTCTTTAATAAAAGAATCAGTGTCGTCAAGGTTCTCCGGGAAAAGACTTGATAATAACGTCACTATGACTGGAATTGGACAAACAAGTGTCCATAGTACTTTGCAAATTCTTACCAAAGTAAACATTGACGACATTGCCCTAGAAATTCTTTTTCATGTTCTGCCAAGTCATTATTTGAGGAGTGATATTTCGATTGGTCGTGAAATTTTGAGTCAGGGTTTGACTGTGCTTGTATCTTCTAACGAATTGAAATTAATGCGTGAAATCCGTGTCGATGCTTGCAAAATTGGAGAATCAATCGAAGTAAATTTTGACAAAATTGAGACTGACATTTCTTTTGAGTCAAAAGAACGGTTGCTCTCAATTTTACAAGAATTTAGAGAGCATTTTATAACCGGTACACCAAAGCAACCTGCTAAAACGGACCCAATGCAAATTCGCCTGAAAGATCCAAATAAGACGGTATATAGACGTCCATATAGATTGAGCCACGATGAACAAAAAATAGTTCAAAATAAAATCAAAGAGTTACTTGCTGCAAACGTAATTCGCCCAAGCTCATCTCCATTCGCTAGCCCTATCCTTCTCGTGAAGAAAAAGGACGGGTCAGACAGAATGTGTGTAGATTATCGAGAACTAAACGATAATACTGTACCTGACAGATTCCCATTGCCACTAATTTCTGACCAAGTAAATAGGTTACATGGGGCGAAATACTTTTCTAGCTTAGATATGGCATCTGGATTCCATCAGATCCCTATCCATGAAAATTCAATCGAATATACAGCTTTCATTACTCACAATGGACACTATGAATATCTGTCCATGCCATTCGGGCTTCGAAATGCACCATCTGTTTTCCAGAGGGCCGTTTACAAGGCTTTGGGAGAATTGGCGAATAGTTTTGTCATTATTTACATGGATGATATTCTTATTGTTGCATCCAATGAGGACGAAGCCCTGGAGAGGTTGAAGCTTGTATTAAAAGTTTTGATAGATATCGGCTTTACTTTCAACATCAAAAAATGCTCTTTCTTAAAACAAAAAGTAGAGTATCTCGGTTATGAAGTTTGCAACGGAGAAATCCGACCAAATAAGAAGAAAATTTTAGCTTTAATATCTTTACCCGCTCCTAAAACGGTAACACAATTACGGCAATTCATTGGTTTGGCATCTTACTTCCGTCAATTCATTCCAAGGTTCTCTCAAATTGCGGCTCCTTTATACGCGCTAACTTCCGCAGCAAAAGGAAACATTGAATGGAAAGAATTACATGAGAATATTAGAACACAAATAATTTCAGTACTTACCAATGAGCCAGTACTGACAATATTTGACCCGAATTGTCTTACTGAATTACATACTGATGCAAGTTCGATGGGCTATGGGGCAATTCTAATGCAAAAAAAAGAAAATATATTGCGCGTGATTGCTTATTTTAGTAAACGTACTTCACCAGCTGAATCGAAATATCATTCGTACGAGTTGGAAACACTTGCTGTTGTTAACGAGGTTAAACATTTTCGACACTTTTTATACGGACGCAAATTTCTTGTCGTCACAGATTGCAACTCTCTGCAATCTTCGAGAAAAAAAAAAGATCTTACTCCGAGAGTGCATAGATGGTGGGCTTTTCTTCAAGCTTTCGATTTCGATGTAGTATACCGAAATGGAAAGAAAATGAGTCATGCGGACTTCTTTTCGAGAAATCCGTTACCAAATTCAATAAAAGAAAATTATAATAAACCCGAGCACAAAGAGGTCAATTTAACTAATCTCTCAAATACATGGCTTTTTGCTGAACAGCAACGTGATGAAGAAATTTCAAAATTAATTAAAAAATTAACTGAAGAAAAGTTGAATGACGAATTAGCAAAAACTTACGAATTACGCTCTGGAATTCTTTTTCGTAAAATACAAAGACACGGGAAAACGCGATCTCTACCTATTTTGCCACGAGCGTACAGATGGTCAGTTATTAACGCTACCCATGAAGCATTGGTACATTTAGGATGGGAAAAGACCCTTGAGAAAATTTATGATTCATTCTGGTTTGACGGAATGTCAAGATATGTTCGAAAATTCGTTGAAAATTGTTTGACATGTAAAATTTCCAAAACAAATTCGGGAAAAATTCAGGCTGAATTGCATCCCATTCCTAAAGTCGCAATTCCTTGGAATACCATTCACATTGACGCTACTGGCAAATTAAGTGGTAAAAATGATAAGAAAGAGTACGTTTTCGTTTTAATTGATTCTTTCACCAAATTTGTTCTTCTTCGTCATACATTGCATATTGATACTAGCAATAGCATTAAAGCATTGAAATCTGGTATTTCTCTATTTGGCTCTCCCACTCGCGTAATTGCGGACCAGGGTCGTTGTTTCGCGAATAGTGATTTTAGAGAATTTTGTTTGGCTCACAATATTAAGTTGCACTTGATTGCAACAGGAAGCTCGCGCGCAAATGGTCAGGTGGAGCGAGTAATGAGCACTCTAAAGAACATGCTAACTACCGTAGAAATAACCGGCGACCGGTCTTGGCAGGATGCATTGCCTGATGTACAATTAGCACTAAATTGCACGATCAACCGAGTCACAAAATCTAGTCCTCTCGAATTAATGATAGGAAAAGTCGCCAGACCTCTTGAGCTCATGTTTATTTCTGAGGAGGAGTATGTGGAGGACTTATCTGAAATTAGAACACTTGCAATCGAGAATATTAACAAAAATGCAGAATATGAGAAGGAAAGGTTTGACCGAACAAAGGCAAAAGTAATCAAATTTTCTTTAAACGAATTTGTTCTTTTGAAGAATGAAGAGAGAAATCAAACAAAATTAGATGCAAAATACAAAGGCCCGTATAAAATTATTGAAGTGTTAGAGGGCAACAGATATCTTTTGAAAGCTTTGAATTCCAATCGTACATTTAAATACGCACATGACCGGATGCGAAAAATGCCAGAGGGTAACATTCCGGAAGAATTGGAAATGTGTAAAGAAAATTTTGAATAATGAAATATTTAAGTGTGTAAATATTTGAAGTGTAAACTAAATACATGATTACTTTTGGAAAAAAAATTGTTTACATGAAAGTTTGTAGCCGTAGCTCGGTCGAAATCGGAATTTCTTCAATGAAACCGTGAGTGAGCGGTGGGCAGCTTCATGTAACAGTTGTGTCAGAAAAATCACTCAAGGGAAGTGATTAGACATTGACCACTCAAGGGAAGTGGTCAAGAACATTTGTCACTCAAGGGAAGTGATAGAAATGTTGGTCACTCAAGGGAAGTGAACGAAATGTAAAAAATGTATTTAGTCTTTAAAATTATCCATATGTATCGAAATTAATTGCTTTATCAATAAATGTGGGATTGGAACTGAAATTTAAGTTTTCTGTTCAATATAAATGATTAAAGTAAGATTGAATTCGTTTAAAACGAACTTTTACTGCTGGAGAATTGAATTTCTTGCAGATCACTTCACATGGGGACATGTGATTTGTCAGGATGGCCGTGTTGGAGAAGAATAAAGAGGATGCATCATCAAGTGAATTGGAAACTTGAACTTTGAATGAGTCCGCCGTATCAAGCGTCAAGCGTTATTCAACATGCTTTGAATATAGAACAAACAAATGAATTGTTTATAACAACGCTTGGATGAAATCGACAGTCACGGAAAAGCAAGCGAATTGACCGGACGTGTTGAGATCATCGCGCTTTCTAAAATGAACAATCCACAAATTGGAAATCCTTCATCCTCTCCGCCTTTCCGAGGCTTCACCCCGACAAATATATATATGTAAATTATGATTTTCAATTGACTTTTAAAGAAAGGGAAATTGGAAAAAAAAAATTTCTTTCACAATATTTCAATTTTTTGAAATTATGTATAATTATCAGAAAAATCCTGAATATTTTCAATCATCCCCTTATTTTTTATTTTATGTCATTTTTGTATAATTTTTTCCATTCACAATCATTTTTTATTTTATTACATAATTTACCTCAATCAACTTCATTTATATTCCATAATAATATGGTATAATATGAATATATATAAATAAATATACATATATATACATATATATGATATACTATATATATATATATATATATATATATATATATATATATATATATATATATATATATATATATATATATATGTATATATATATATATATATATATATGTATATATATATATATATATGAATATATACATTTGTATGTTATAATTTTCGATTTACTTTTAAAAAATGAGAAATTGAAGAAAAAAAAATTTTTTCCGAAATATTTCAATTTTTCAAAATTATGTATGATTATCAGAAAAATCCTGAATATCTTCAATTATTCGCTCATTTTTTATTTCATTTCATTTTTTCATAATTCGTTCCATTCACAATCATTTTTTATTTTATTACATTATTCACCTCAATCACCTTCATTTATATTCTATTATATTAAGGCATAATATGAAGATATATAAGTATGTATATACATATATATATGTATATATGTATGTATATATATATATATATATACACATATATATATATATATATATACCTATACATGTATATATGAACATATATAGGTGAATTGTAATTTTCAATTCACTTTTAAAAAGAGGGAAATTGATAAAAAAAATTTTTTCCACAATCTTTCAAGTTTTTAAAATTATGTATAATTGTCAAAAAAATCCCTAATATTTTTATTTATCTGCTTATTTTTTATTTTATTTCATTTTTTTATGATTTTTCCATTTACAATTATTTTTCAATTTATCACATCATTTACCTCAATCGCCTTCATTAATATTCTATTATATTGAGGTATAATATAAATATATATAAATATATACACATATATATCTGTATATATATATATATATATATATATACAGATATATACATATATATATATCTATATATATATATATATATATATATATATACAGATATATACATATATATATATATCTGTATATATATATATATATATATATATACACAGATATATACATATATATATATATCTATATATATATATATATATATATATATATATATATATATTCACACATATATATATATATACATGTAAATATGAATATACATATGTATATTACGATTTCCAATTCACTTTTAAAAAAAGGAAAATTGGAAAAAAAAAATTTTTTTCACAATATTTCAATTTTTTAAAATTATGTATGATTACCAGAAAAATCCTAGATATTTTTGATCATCCGCTTATTTTTTATTCGATTTAATTTTTTTATAATTTTTTCCATTCACAATCATTTTTTATTTCATTACATTTTTTACCTCAATCAACTTCATTTATATTTTATTATATTGAGGTATAATATAAAAATATATAAATATATATACATATATATCTGTATATGTATATATATATACAGATATATACATATATATATATATCTTTATATATATATATACATATATATATATATATACTTGTATATGTGAACATATATAGGTGAATTGTAATTTTCAATTTACTTTTAAAAAGAGGGAAATTGATGAAACAAATTTTTTCCACAATCTTTCAATTTTTTCAAATTATGTATAATTGTCGGAAAAATCCTGAATATTTTTGATTATTCGCTTATTTCTTATTCTATTTAATTTTTTTATAATTTTTTCCATTCACAATCATTTTTTATTTTATCACATTATTTACCTCAATCAACTTCATTTATATTCTATTATATTGAGGTATGATATAAATATATATAAATATATATACATATATATGTATATATATATATATATAGATACATATATTTACATATATATATATATATATATATATATACATATATATATATATATATATATATACATATATTTACATATTTACATATATAGTACATATAATCATATATATATACATATAATCATATATATACACATATATATATGTATACATATATATATATATATATATATAAATATATATATATACATGTGTATA
>NC_060232.1:16427409-16434909 GCF_021155775.2 Neodiprion pinetum
TCATCCCCTTATTTTTTATTTTATGTCATTTTTGTATAATTTTTTCCATTCACAATCATTTTTTATTTTATTACATAATTTACCTCAATCAACTTCATTTATATTCCATTATAATATGGTATAATATGAATATATATAAATAAATATACATATATATACATATATATGATATACTATATATATATATATATATATATATATATATATATATAGATATATATATATATATATATATATATATATATATATATGTATATATATATATATATATTTATATATGTATATATATATATATATATATGAATATATACATTTGTATGTTATAATTTTCGATTTACTTTTAAAAAATGAGAAATTGAAGAAAAAAAAATTTTTTCCGAAATATTTCAATTTTTCAAAATTATGTATGATTATCAGGAAAATCCTGAATATCTTCAATTATTCGCTCATTTTTTATTTCATTTCATTTTTTCATAATTCGTTCCATTTACAATCATTTTTTATTTTATGACATTATTCACCTCAATCACCTTCATTTATATTCTATTATATTAAGGTATAATATAAAGATACATAAATATGTATATACATATATATATGTATATATGTATGTATATATATATATATATATACACATATATATATATATATATATACCTATACATGTATATATGAACATATATAGGTGAATTGTAATTTTCAATTCACTTTTAAAAAGAGGGAAATTGATAAAAAAAATTTTTTCCACAATCTTTCAATTTTTTAAAATTATGTATAAATGTCAAAAAAATCCCTAATATTTTTATTTATCTGCTTATTTTTTATTTTATTTCATTTTTTTATGATTTTTCCATTTACAATTATTTTTCAATTTATCACATCATTTACCTCAATCACCTTCATTAATATTCTTTTATATTGAGGTATAATATAAATATTTATAAATATATACACATATATATCTGTATATATATATATATATATATATATATACAGATATATACATATATATATATCTATATATATATATATATATATATATATATATATATATATATATATATATATATACAGATATATACATATATATATATATCTATATATATATATATATATATATATATATATATATATATATATATATATATATATATTCACACATATATATATATATACATGTAAATATGAATATACATATGTATATTACGATTTCCAATTCACTTTTAAAAAAAGGAAAATTGGAAAAAAAAAATTTTTTTCACAATATTTCAATTTTTCAAAATTATGTATGATTACCAGAAAAATCCTGGATATTTTTGATCATCCGCTTATTTTTTATTCGATTTAATTTTTTTATAATTTTTTCCATTCACAATCATTTTTTATTTCATTACATTTTTTACCTCAATCAACTTCATTTATATTTTATTATATTGAGGTATAATATGAAAATATATAAATATATATACATATATATCTGTATATGTATATATATATACAGATATATACATATATATATATATCTTTATATATATATTTACATATATATATATATATACTTGTATATATGAACATATATAGGTGAATTGTAATTTTCAATTTACTCTTAAAAAGAGGGAAATTGATGAACAAAATTTTTTCCACAATCTTCCAATTTTTTAAAATTATGTATAATTGTCAGAAAAATCCCTAATATTTTTATTTATCCGCTTATTTTTTATTTTATTTCATTTTTTTATGATTTTTCCATTCACAATTATTTTTCAATTTATCACATCATTTACCTCAATTACCTTTATTTATATTCTATTATAATAATGTATAATATGAATAAATGTCAATATATATATACATATATATCTATATATATATAGATATATATACATATATATATATATACATATATTTACATATATATATATATATATATATATATACATATAATCATATATATACACATATATATACAGATACATATATATATATATATATATATATATATATATATATATATATATATATATATATATATACATAGATATATATATATATATGAATATATATATACATGTGTATATGAATATATATGTATATTATGATTTTCAATTTACTTTTGAAAAAAGGGAAATTGGATGAAAAAATTTTTTCCACAATATTTCAATTTTTTAAAATTATGTGTGATTATCAGAAAAATCCTAGATATTTTTGATCATCCGCTTATTTTTTATTCTATTTGATTTTTTTATGATTTTTTCCATTCACAATCATTTTTTATTTCATTACATTATTCACCTCAATCACCTTCATTTATATTCTATTATATTAGGGTATAATAAAAATATATATATATATATGTATATATGTATGTCTATACATATATATACATATATATATATATATATATATATATATATATATATATATGTCGGGGTGAAGCCTCGGAAAGGCGGAGAGGATGAAGGATTTCTAATTTGTGGATTGTTCATTTTAGAAAGCGCGATGATCTCAACACGTCCGGTCAATTCGCTTGCTTTTCCGTGACTGTCGATTTCATCCAAGCGTTGTTATAAACAATTCATTTGTTTGGTCTATATTCAAAGCATGTTGAATAACGCTTGACGCTTGATACGGCGGACTCATTCAAAGTTCAAGTTTCCAATTCACTTGATGATGCATCCTCTCTATTCTTCTCCGACACGGCCATCCTGACAAATCACATGTCCCCATGTGAAGTGATCTGCAAGAAATTCAATTCTCCAGCAGTAAAAGTTCGTTTTAAATGAATTCAATCTTACTTTAATCATTTATATTGAACAGAAAACTTAAATTTCAGTTCCAATCCCACATTTATTGACAAAGCAATTAATTTCGATACATATGGATAATTTTAAAGACTAAATACATTTTTTACATTTCGTTCACTTCCCTTGAGTGACCAACATTTCTATCACTTCCCTTGAGTGACCAACATTTCTATCACTTCCCTTGAGTGACAAATGTTCTTGACCACTTCCCTTGAGTGGTCAATGTCTAATCACTTCCCTTGAGTGATTTTTCTGACACAACTGTTACATGAAGCTGCCCACCGCTCACTCACGGTTTCATTGAAGAAATTCCGATTTCGACCGAGCTACGGCTACAAACTTTCATGTAAACAATTTTTCCAAAAGTAATCATGTATTTAGTTTACACTTCAAATATTTACACACTTAAATATTTCATTATTCAAAATTTTCTTTACACATTTCCAATTCTTCCGGAATGTTACCCTCTGGCATTTTTCGCATCCGGTCATGTGCGTATTTAAATGTACGATTGGAATTCAAAGCTTTCAAAAGATATCTGTTGCCCTCTAACACTTCAATAATTTTATACGGGCCTTTGTATTTTGCATCTAATTTTGTTTGATTTCTCTCTTTATTCTTTAAAAGAACAAATTCGTTTAAAGAAAATTTGATTACTTTTGCCTTTGTTCGGTCAAACCTTTCCTTCTCATATTCTGCATTTTTGTTAATATTCTCGATTGCAAGTGTTCTAATTTCAGATAAGTCCTCCACATACTCCTCCTCAGAAATAAACATGAGCTCAAGAGGTCTGGCGACTTTTCCTATCATTAATTCGAGAGGACTAGATTTTGTGACTCGGTTGATCGTGCAATTTAGTGCTAATTGTACATCAGGCAATGCATCCTGCCAAGACCGGTCGCCGGTTATTTCTACGGTAGTTAGCATGTTCTTTAGAGTGCTTATTACTCGCTCCACCTGACCATTTGCGCGCGAGCTTCCTGTTGCAATCAAGTGCAACTTAATATTGTGAGCCAAACAAAATTCTCTAAAATCACTATTCGCGAAACAACGACCCTGGTCCGCAATTACACGAGTGGGAGAGCCAAATAGAGAAATACCAGATTTCAATGCTTTAATGCTATTGCTAGTATCAATATGCAATGTATGACGAAGAAGAACAAATTTGGTGAAAGAATCAATTAAAACGAAAACGTACTCTTTCTTATCATTTTTACCACTTAATTTGCCAGTAGCGTCAATGTGAATGGTATTCCAAGGAATTGCAACTTTAGGAATGGGATGCAATTCAGCCTGAATTTTTCCCGAATTTGTTTTGGAAATTTTACATGTCAAACAATTTTCAACGAATTTTCGAACATATCTTGACATTCCGTCAAACCAGAATGAATCATAAATTTTCTCAAGGGTCTTTTCCCATCCTAAATGTACCAATGCTTCATGGGTAGCGTTAATAACTGACCATCTGTACGCTCGTGGCAAAATAGGTAGAGATCGCGTTTTCCCGTGTCTTTGTATTTTACGAAAAAGAATTCCAGAGCGTAATTCGTAAGTTTTTGCTAATTCGTCATTCAACTTTTCTTCAGTTAATTTTTTAATTAATTTTGAAATTTCTTCATCACGTTGCTGTTCAGCAAAAAGCCATGTATTTGAGAGATTAGTTAAATTGACCTCTTTGTGCTCGGGTTTATTATAATTTTCTTTTATTGAATTTGGTAACGGATTTCTCGAAAAGAAGTCCGCATGACTCATTTTCTTTCCATTTCGGTATACTACATCGAAATCGAAAGCTTGAAGAAAAGCCCACCATCTATGCACTCTCGGAGTAAGATCTTTTTTTTTTCTCGAAGATTGCAGAGAGTTGCAATCTGTGACGACAAGAAATTTGCGTCCGTATAAAAAGTGTCGAAAATGTTTAACCGCGTTAACAACAGCAAGTGTTTCCAACTCGTACGAATGATATTTCGATTCAGCTGGTGAAGTACGTTTACTAAAATAAGCAATCACGCGCAATATATTTTCTTTTTTTTGCATTAGAATTGCCCCATAGCCCATCGAACTTGCATCAGTATGTAATTCAGTAAGACAATTCGGGTCAAATATTGTCAGTACTGGCTCATTGGTAAGTACTGAAATTATTTGTGTTCTAATATTCTCATGTAATTCTTTCCATTCAATGTTTCCTTTTGCTGCGGAAGTTAGCGCGTATAAAGGAGCCGCAATTTGAGAGAACCTTGGAATGAATTGACGGAAGTAAGATGCCAAACCAATGAATTGCCGTAATTGTGTTACCGTTTTAGGAGCGGGTAAAGATATTAAAGCTAAAATTTTCTTCTTATTTGGTCGGATTTCTCCGTTGCAAACTTCATAACCGAGATACTCTACTTTTTGTTTTAAGAAAGAGCATTTTTTGATGTTGAAAGTAAAGCCGATATCTATCAAAACTTTTAATACAAGCTTCAACCTCTCCAGGGCTTCGTCCTCATTGGATGCAACAATAAGAATATCATCCATGTAAATAATGACAAAACTATTCGCCAATTCTCCCAAAGCCTTGTAAACGGCCCTCCGGAAAACAGATGGTGCATTTCGAAGCCCGAATGGCATGGACAGATATTCATAGTGTCCATTGTGAGTAATGAAAGCTGTATATTCGATTGAATTTTCATGGATAGGGATCTGATGGAATCCAGATGCCATATCTAAGCTAGAAAAGTATTTCGCCCCATGTAACCTATTTACTTGGTCAGAAATTAGTGGCAATGGGAATCTGTCAGGTACAGTATTATCGTTTAGTTCTCGATAATCTACACACATTCTGTCTGACCCGTCCTTTTTCTTCACGAGAAGGATAGGGCTAGCGAATGGAGATGAGCTTGGGCGAATTACGTTTGCAGCAAGTAACTCTTTGATTTTATTTTGAACTATTTTTTGTTCATCGTGGCTCAATCTATATGGACGTCTATATACCGTCTTATTTGGATCTTTCAGGCGAATTTGCATTGGGTCCGTTTTAGCAGGTTGCTTTGGTGTACCGGTTATAAAATGCTCTCTAAATTCTTGTAAAATTGAGAGCAACCGTTCTTTTGACTCAAAAGAAATGTCAGTCTCAATTTTGTCAAAATTTACTTCGATTGATTCTCCAATTTTGCAAGCATCGACACGGATTTCACGCATTAATTTCAATTCGTTAGAAGATACAAGCACAGTCAAACCCTGACTCAAAATTTCACGACCAATCGAAATATCACTCCTCAAATAATGACTTGGCAGAACATGAAAAAGAATTTCTAGGGCAATGTCGTCAATGTTTACTTTGGTAAGAATTTGCAAAGTACTATGGACACTTGTTTGTCCAATTCCAGTCATAGTGACGATATTATCAAGTCTTTTCCCGGAGAACCTTGACGACACTGATTCTTTTATTAAAGAACATTCGGCTCCAGAATCAAAATTAAATGAAAACTGCTCACCTGCATGCCTCAAAATGCCAGAAGGCGAATTCACTTCACAAATATCCACTCGTCGTTCGATATTGGATCCGTTGAAGCGTCCTGACGATGGCTTCTCATTCATTCCAGGACATTGCGAAGAATAATGCCCAGGTTCCTTGCACTTGAAACAGGTTATAGGCTTCCTCGTGTCACTGCTTGTAGATGCATCTCTCTGCCACACATTTGATGCTGCATTTTTCTCTTTTCTTTGATAGCACGCAGACGATTTATGCCCGATCTTTCCACAGGAGAAACATTTCAGAAGGCTGGTAGACGATTTTTCTTTAAATCTTTTTGCTTCGTTGTGACGTTGTTCAGTGTGAAGTTCCGAGTTTTTCCTCTTCAAGTAATATACCGCCTTCAATTCTTTTTGTAATTTATTCCGTGTCTCAATTTCTTTCGTGAAAGCAAGGCGTTGAAGTCGTGGTTCAAAATGAGAAATGTGACTGAGGACGAAGGACACAGCAATCTGTTCCATAGAGAGATTCTTCCATCGGTTCATCAACGAGGTTACCACAGTGGCTGAATAAGCGGCGATACATTCTCCTTCCTTTGGCCTTCCTTGATTGATATTCATTAAGAAAGCAGCGAGGGTTTCCGGACATTCAAATCGTAGAGAAAATATTTCTTTAGATTCATTCCAATTTATTCCGGCAAATACGTTTTGGGTCAGCCAGAATAATGCCTCTCCTTTCATCGCACGGCTCAAAGCGTTCATGAGCGACGCTCCTTCTAACGGATGCTCCGACATACACATGTCTGCCGTACGAATCCAAGCTCGAGTATCGCTCACTTTTTCTGGGTCAAAGTCAGGTAACTCGATTTTCGTCTGAGAAGGTTTCTTCATTGCCTCAATAATCTGCATGAAATTATTTTGCTGCTGTTGCAAAAGCATTTGCCATTTTGCGTCGTCACGTCTCTCTTCTCGGTGAGAAGCAGATTCTGATCGGCAAGAAGCAGATTCTGGTCGGTGAGAAGCAGATTCTGATCGGCGAGAAGCAGATTCTGGTCGGTGAGAAGCAGATTCTGATCCCACTTCTGATGTCGGGGTGAAGCCTCGGAAAGGCGGAGAGGATGAAGGATTTCCAATTTGTGGATTGTTCATTTTAGAAAGCGCGATGATCTCAACACGTCCGGTCAATTCGCTTGCTTTTCCGTGACTGTCGATTTCATCCAAGCGTTGTTATAAACAATTTATTTGT
>NC_060232.1:16437409-16452409 GCF_021155775.2 Neodiprion pinetum
TATTATATTGAGGTATGATATAAATATATATAAATATATATACATATATATGTATATATATATATAGATACATATATTTACATATATATATATATATATATATATATATATATATATGTATATATATATATATACATATATATACATATATATATATATACATATATTTACATATATATATATATATACATATATATATGAATATATATATGTATATTATGATTTTCAATTTACTTTTAAAAAGAGGGAAATTGATATAAAAAAATTTTTTCCACAATATTTCAGTTTTTCAAAATCATGTATAATTATCAGAAAAATCCCGAATATTTTTATTTATTCGCTTATTTTTTATTTTATTTCATTTTTTTATGACTTTTCCATTAACAATTATTCTTTAATTTATTACATTATTTACCTCAATTACCTTTATTCATATTCCATTAAAATAATGTATGATTTAAATATATATAAATATATATAGACATGTATATCTATATATATATATACATATATATACATATATATATATATATATTGTGACGTGGATTTTTCCTTGCTCCTCGGTCACTCGGAGAAAATGACCGAGAACTTACCGCGTGCACAATAATTTGGCGTCCACGATGTACCCTGGATCTAAAACAATATCGCAAAGTTTTTGTTGGGCGCCTGGCGTGATTAACACGCCTCGAAATCATTAAAACGCTATTCCTCGGGCATATGCTCGATAGCTCAGTACCGTGGAGAGGGGAGGGGTAATTTTTGGAGAGAGAGAGAGACACTCGAAATACACACGCTATTTAACAAAAGTAAAATAAAATCTTATATTTCATAATAGCGGTGATACAAAACAAAAAAAAATATAATTCAAAAATCGCTCATCGCGATTCTAAAACTAAACAGAAAATTACACCTAACCTACTCTATTTCTTACTCTAATGAGCTCGCGGCTCCCTAACTAAAATGTCACTCGACGATCACAAAATCCTCATACGCAATTCTCAATTCGCAAATTCGCCATTTGTTCTCCATGGCGATGATTGCTCGAAACGAAACTAAAACTAATTATTCAACGGTGCGCCGTCAGGTCTCGCAAACTAAAACACCATGCTCAAACTTCTCGTCTCAACTGCTGCGCAACGCAACGGCAATTTCGACTATACATCGCCTAACCTCGACTAAACACTATCTTAACTAAACGTAAACTTAACTAGGTGCAAGCACCACTATATTCAACTTCAACTAAACACAAGCTCAAAGTAACTCAACTAAACCTACATTATCTTAACTAACGGGTACGGAACTCAATGCAGGCGCAACTAAACGTAACCTAAACTATACGCAATCGCAACGCATCCGAACTTAATTCTTTTCAAAATTCCCCAAAACGTTACTCGCTAATCCGAGCACTCTAATTCGGTGCTTCCCGACCTACTCGAGAGGTGACACAAAAAGAAAACGATAACGCGGCTCGACCCGGTACGGTGAAATTCGGCTATACTTGGTTTCACTAACGAGAAAGATTCAACTAAAACCCGTGACTTTACTCAACTTTTTCAGAAACTCAAAATTTACTTTACTCTAACCCGCGTACTCAGGCTACGGTCATCAAGCAAGAGAATCGGCAAAAGAATTTCGAGTACTTTTCTACAACGCAAATCCAAAACGGCTATCCGTTACTCGGCAAGCCTTTTCACAATTATGCTCGAAATTCAATCGCGGGGATAGAAGCAGCGCTTACCTTCTACATCCTTGCAACCCCCTTTCCATTCCCTTCGCGATTTTTGGGCGACTCCATTGCTTCGCGAAACTCCCCCAAAACGCGACTACTAATCACGACCGCCAGAACTAGAGTGGTTTCAAAAACCTACCACCTGCCGCAACACGGATCTCGATACGCCATCCCACACGTGACGTCATACCCCCAAGAATACGCAATAATCGATCCGTCATCGATTTCGTCGATCGCGCAACTCGACGCGCACCTTTGATAGCATCGCTGCGCAGAACTTAAAGCTAGCTCGCAATCTCGTCCTCCGCGCAGCTCCATGACGTCTTGGCGGTGAGCGTGGTGCTCCCTCGTCGCTAGTCGGTCCGTCGCGAGTCCGCTAATCAATTGTTGGCGGGGCGAAGGGGAAGAGGCTGCGGCGCGCCGGCCGTCAGCGGGAATCGCGTCCACCTTGGATTCCCGCGATGCGGGGATCTGCGTCGGCTCCCCCTCCGCAGCCTCGACATCCTTCCTTCGCAATTGTTGCTAGTCCGCCATTTCGCAATTTCCTCGAATTCGGTGTCGACTTCTTGCCTGATGCCGTTGTAGCTCGAAAAATAAAAAAAACAAAAAAAACTGAAATATCTTACGCTGGTCGCTAAAGTGTCCCCTCTCGTAGTTTCGGATGCGTGACTCTAGTCCTGGCGCTCTTTTCCAAAAACTTCGCGACTTAATTTCGGCAATTCCTCAATTTTTGGTTCCGCCCAGGGTTCAAGGAGCCCCTTGTAACGGGCATCAAAAATGCCACGTTACAATATATATATACATATACATATATATACATATATATATATATATATTGTAACGTGGCAGTTCGGTTAGGCCTGCCCGTTACAAGAGACTCCCTGAACCCTGGGCGAGATCCCGGGATAAGGGTCTAGAAAATTGAGTCGCGGAATAATATCAGAGAGCGCCAGAACTGGAGTCACGCACCCGAGCTTCGAAAGGGACGAAATAGAGCATTGCGACCCAGATATTTCAGGCTTTTGTTTTTAATTTTTTTTTTCGAGTGCACCGGCTACCCTCCAGTGACCAACTCCAATACCGAACATCTTTCGAGGCAAGGCGAAATCACGACGATCTTGCGGGAAGGACACCGAGGCTGCGGAGGGGGAGGCAACGCAGATCCCTGCAGCGAGGGAATCCAAGGCGGACGCGATTCCCGCTGGCGGCCGGCGCGCCGCAGCCTCCCCGCTCACCCCGCTTACGCCCAACCAAGGCAACCGCGAGGTACCAGCTAGCGACGAGGGAGCACCACCCCGCCCAACCCCAGGACTACGTAGAGCTGCGCGGGAGACGACATCGCGATCTAGCCTTAAGTTCTGCGCCGCGTAGAGACGACAGGTGCGCGGCAAGTTGCGCAATCCCCAAAATCGATGACCGATCGATTGTTGCGCATTCTTAGGGTGATGACGTCACGAAAAATTCGCGCGACGAGATCGGCGTTGCGACCATCCTAGATCACTCTAGTTCTGGCGAGGAGACGAGACAGTCGTTTTGCTTTTGCGTTAGTACTTGGTGCCCATTGAGAAGTTGTTTTGGTTGTTCGTTGCGAGAAATAAGAATGAGCCGTCACGAGGGAGTCGGACCGTTCGTCGCGTGGATGTGGAGCGGTAAGCGTTGTTAACATTCTCGCGATCGAATTTCGAGGGTAACTGAATCAAGGCTGATCCGAAAAAGGGTAGCCGTTTTCTTTTGTTAGTTTGCGTGTCGAAAAGTACTCGAAATTCGTTTGCCGATTCTTTTGCTTGGTGACCGTAGCCTGAGTTGCGCGTAAGAGAGTAACGTTAATTTCGGGGGATCCAGAAAATCAAGTCGAGCCACGGGTTGACTCGAGACGTTATTGTCTCGAGCTTGAGTGTGACCGAAGTCCGTTACACGGGGTCAATTCACGTCATCCGGCACAGCTTCGATTATCGTACAGGTCGCGAGCAATCACGGGGAGCATTCGAATTCGCGACTGCGACCCGCCGTCGCCGAGGAAGTGAAGCTCGGGTGCGTGCTGATAAGCGTATGCGTTTTTAGAGGAGGATCGCGGGTGTCGCGACGAGCCTCGCATCACTTTAGTTATTTAATATTCTTTTTAGTTATTTGATATTCTTTTTGTTTCTTTCTTCTTTTTTTTTTGTTTGTATTATCAGTTAGTATTAAGTTGGCGATCAGCGCCATTGTATAGAGGACGTTCGCGGGCAGCGCGTCGAGCCCGATTTTGTTTTTGGTTTTTAGGAAGTAGGATATTGTTAAGACGGCGACTAGCGCACGTAGGCCGTAGAGGTCTCTTAGATTTATTCACCTTTTTTTTGTTGTTATTATTTTTCTATTTTTATTTTTATTTGGAGTATTTCTACCTTTCTTATTTAGTTTAGATACTAGCTACATTGTGTTTGGGATTGCGAAAGACGACTTGCGTGGTCGCATTATCATTCTTTTTATTTTATTTTTTTTTTGTACTATTTACTTTTATTTCTTTTGTTTTTGTTGTATCGCTGATGAGAAATATATCATTAGGATTTTATAGTAATTAAGCCACATCACGTGTTGGCGTACCTGTGTTGCAATTCTCTCGACCCAAACTTTACCCCTCCCCTCTCCGCGGTACTGAGCTACCGAGCATATAGTCGCGGTGTGTGTCGTATTAACGATTTCGAGGCGTGTTGATCACGCCAGGCGCCCAACAAACTTCGCGACATTGTTTTAGATCCAGGGTACATCGTGGACGCCAAATTATTGTGCACGCGGTAAGTTCCCGGTTAGTTGCTCCGAGTAACCGAGGTGCAGAAAAATCCACGTCACAATATATACATATAATCATATATATACACACATATATACGTATACATATACATATATATATATATATATATATATATATATATATAAGTCAATCCCTTATCTTTCGTAGTTAAGGGCTATCTTGTTTTCAATAAAGTGCTGCGGTTGATGCTGGTAATAACTGTAATATATTTACACTATTTACATATGTTCAAACGATTCAGATAATTACAATATGGAATTATGCCCAGGATTACCTGAATCAACAACTAGTACTTATAATTATTAACTTTGTTTGATTATAAACCTTAGCGCCAAGCGCTACGAGCCTTTTGCGTGTTTCTGTTTGGATTACGCAGTTTCGACTAATCAGCATGACGACCGCTGTCTCTGGCTTGGTAGGTGTGCCGAGCGGACGACCTCTGATAGTCGCGCTGTAGTTTGGATTAGTCTCAAACTTACATCCCCCCCTCCCCCCCCCCTCCCAGACTTATGTTTCAGGAGTCAGGAGTCTGGAAATAGGGGATCATTTTATTTGCATGATAAACGTTTGACTCTGGTGTTTTAAATCCCGAGTCAATAATATACAGTAAGTCAGAGATTTTTTTCTTTATTCTAAACGGGCCCACTCTGACCGGATCAAGTTTTTTCCTATTTAACCGACTTCCGTTCTGAATATAAACAAGATCACCGACTTCGTATGTTATTTTTCGTTTATTTTTATCATAGTAAACTTTATTTTGATTATGTATTTTTTCTGCATTTAAAAATGCTATTTTTCTGTTTTTCTCTAAATTTTCTAAGTTGTTTTCGTTAAGTTCCGACGGGAGATAGGATTTATCAATTCCATTTAAAAGGTAATTCGGTGTAAACTTTGTTGTGCTGTGTATTGTGTTATTGTAGTTTTCTACACACTGTTCAGCTATGACTGACCACGGCCGGTCTTTTTTTTCAAATATTTTACACCTAATCGCATTAACTAATGTTTGATTTGTCCGTTCATTTTGCCCGTTTGAAAAGGGGCAGTCTACCGCGGTGAAAATGTTTGTTATGTTTTCTGCTTTTAGATAATTTTTAAATTCTTTTGAGTTTATTCCCGCGTATTGATCAGTTAGAAGTACTTTTATTTTTCCCTTTTTCTGAACTTTTTTTACTAGATTTATGAAATCTTTTGCTGTCTGTGTTTTTGCGATCAATACAAAGGCGTACTTCGTGAAGTGGTCTACGATTAAATGCAAGTATTTTTTTGGTGATTTGTTTCCGCTGAACCCTCCTATTGTATCCAAGGATATTATTTGAAACGGCTCCAACGCTGGACCTAATTGTGAAAGGGGTTGAATAAAATTTCCGAACCTTGATTTATTTCTTACGCAAGTGTCGCATGCTCGACAAATAAGTTTTATATGTTTGTGCATGTTTTTAAAATAGTATTTTGGGGTTAAAGTCAGAGTTAACTGCTTTACTCCAATATGACTTTCGTTGTGTATATTTTTTATCATTTGAATACCTAACTTTTCCGTCACCCATATTTTTTCTTTGTTATTTAAGATTTTATAACAAATGTTATTTTTTTTTACTGTTTTATCCTCTTTTTTTATATGTAATTGTTTTTGGTCGTTCCTCAGTTCTTCCATCGATAAAAAATTTACTATTTTTATAGCCGTTTCACTGCTTGTGTTTTCATCTAGTACTGGGTTTCGAGAAAAGCTATCTGCTTCTGCATTATTTTTGCCTGGGTTATACTTGATTTCAAAATCAAAGTTTGAGATGTAGTTTAATAATGCTAATAGTTCAGGATCTTTACTCTTTTTTACATTAAAGTTTTCAAGCGGTTTGTGGTCTGTGAAGATCGTGAATTTATTTCCTATAAGTTTATATTGCCAATATAAAATACACTCTTTTATCGCCAGGACTTCCAAGAATATAGCGCGTTTGTTTTCTTGCGGTTTTGTTAGTTTTTTTGAAAAAAAAAGACTGGTTTTATAGAATTGTCTTTTTGAGGTTGTTTTAAAATTGCTGCTACTCCTTTTTTGGATGCATCTGTAAAAATGTATATAGGAAGTTTCGGGTCAAAAATTGCCAATATCGGCTCAGAGCTGAGATAGTTTTTAATTTTTTTAAAACTGTCTTCACATTCTTGTGTCCATTCGAATTTTACATTTTTTCTAAGTAAATTATGTAGTGGTTCTAATTCTATCGAAGCTTTCGGTATGTATTTTAAGTAGAAATTTATTTTTCCCAAGAGTTGCCTCACATTTTTTTGATTCTGCGGTTTCGGAAATTTTTTTATTGCTATTAAGTTATCATTTAGAGGTTTTATCTTATTTTCTTTTATTTCATGTCCCAAATAGATAACTGACTTTTTTGCAAATGTGCATTTTTTTTTGTTTAACTTAAAACCCGCTTTTTCTATGGCGATGAGAGTTTCGTTAATGTGACGTGAATGATCTGAAGAATTTTTTGAAAATATCAAAATATCATCGATATAATTTATCGCGAATTTCTCGAGATTGTTTTTCGCTAATACGTCACTCAGAATTCTCTGAAAAATTGCCGGAGACGATTTTAAGCCGAAAGGCAAACATTTCCATTGCCAATGCCCGTTTTGGGTTATAAACGCGGTTTTATATCTATCTTTTTCTCTAATCGGGATTGACCAGAAGGCCGAATTTATATCTAATTTTGTAAAAAATTTGCAATCCCGGACTTGCATTAGCAGATCGTCAATGATTGGGAATGGGTGGCATTCTGGTATAATTATTTTATTTAGTTCGCTATAGTCTACGCATAACCGTGACTTTCTCCCTTCTTCTTTCTTCAAAACAAGAGTTACCGGGGAAGCGAACGGACTAGTCGAGCGTTCAATTAAACCTACTTTCAGTAATGATTTTATTTGTGAATTTATTTCTTCGCTATCCGCTATAGAGCATTTGTACGGTTTTCGCGCAATATATTTATTTTTGGTAAGCTTTACTGGCGCCTCGTAGCCTGTTACTTTGCCTACTTTGAACTTGTCCTCTGTAAACAGCTGTTTGTGTTTATTCCACACGCGTTCCAAATAGATCTCACTGTTTACCGCTATGTTTGTTGACATAGATTCTGTTTTCCTATTCTCATGTAACTGACATTTCTTTGTATCATTTTGAAAAATTTTCAAATTTTCATTCTGACACAGTTTAAATTCTTTGATTGCATCTAAACCTAACAAAATGTCATCCTGAAAAGAGACACTTTTTACAATATAAAAACATATTGTTTTTGAAATATTAAAAATTTTTGTTCTTAGATTTATTGAGCCTAACGTATTCGTAGTGCCTGCAAATGTATTGAGTTTGTTTACCCCACTTATTTTTTTGTTTAATTTTAATTTTACCACTGTATCATAATTTATTATCGATACGTTTGCTCCCGAGTCATATACCGCAACGACTGGAGTATCCTCGATACCTATTGTTAATCCGATAAGTGGGGTCGCCATCCGTTTTTTGATTCGTCAGAAGACGCTACGCTCTCTTCAATGTTCGTGTTATTTATTATACGTATTTTATCATTTCTTGTTTTCTCTTTATCATAGAGTTTTAACCTGCACACATCTTCTGAGTGATACCTGTTTGGAAATCCTTTTTTATTGCAGTAGGAGCATGGTTTTTTTCTGATTTATTTTCCTCTGGGATTTTTGTTTTGATTTTTTTCTCTACAAGACCTTCTGACTGATTTATGAGCGACATTAATTTATCAATTGTATCTAAATCTTTTCTATTTATGTGTACTTGAATTTTTGCTGGTAAGCCCAAAACAATTAAATTTATTTGAGTGTTTTCTGATATTTTAGAATCTGTGTCTAAAAGCAGATTTCTCTTTTTTAGTGCGTACTCTAAAAGCGAACCATTTAAATAACGAAATTCGTATGCATACTTTATTTCTGGCCACCCTATCACGGCAAAAGTATCTAAAAAGGAATTTTTCCAATGCTCCCATGGCCTTGTAATCCTATTTATTTTCAAAAAGCTTTGAAACCAGTCAAGGGCCGGTCCCTCCAAAAAAAATCTCAACGTCTCTGCGTAGTTTTCTTCTCTACATTTTAAACGGGTGCACTCGCTCACGAAAAGATCCATAAAAATAGCCGCGTTCTGGTTTTTTCCTGAGAATTTTTCCAGAATCATGTTTTTCACTCGTGACGTTATCTTTTCATGCGAAAAGGTTTCAAAATTATGGGTGGGAACGGGACTGGGATCACCATACGCTCGACATTCATCCAAATAAATACCGTCGTAACATACATTTCCCTCTTCATCTAAGTATTGCCCTTCAAGTTCATCTACTAGCGAAATCCACACCTTCCGGAACTTTCCCCGTGTTTTAACACTCTTGACTATATTTTTCACGATCTTCGTTTCGAAGAGTTTTGGATGATTCTCTTTCGTTGAAAAGTGTTCCGGAAATTCATAAGTTGTGTCCTCTCCTTCTAATTGAATTGTGCGAACTCTCAAAATGGTGGTTCTAGCGTCTAATGCCTCGGAGACAAAGCAGAATTTTGCTCGAACCACAGCCATAGTTGTTGATTTATAAGTCAATCCCTTATCTTTCGTAGTTAAGGGCTATCTTGTTTTCAATAGAGTGCTGCGGTTGATGCTGGTAATAACTGTAATATATTTACACTATTTACATATGTTCAAACGATTCAGATAATTACAATATGGAATTATGCCCAGGATTACCTGAATCAACAACTAGTACTTATAATTATTAACTTTGTTTGATTATAAACCTTAGCGCCAAGCGCTACGAGCCTTTTGCGTGTTTCTGTTTGGATTACGCAGTTTCGACTAATCAGCATGACGACCGCTGTCTCTGGCTTGGTAGGTGTGCCGAGCGGACGACCTCTGATAGTCGCGCTGTAGTTTGGATTAGTCTCAAACTTACATATATATATATATATATATATATATATATATATATATTTATACATATATATATATATATATATATCTATATATATATAAATATATATATATATACATGTGTATATGGATATATATGTATATTATGATTTTCAATTTACTTTTAAAAAAAGGGAAATTGAAAAAAAAAATTTCTTCCACAATATTTCAATTTTTTAAAATTATGTATGATTATCAGAAAAATTCTAGATATTTTTGATCATCCGCTTATTTTTTATTCTATTTTATTTTTTTATGATTTTTTCCATTCACAATCACTTTCTATTTTATTACATTATTTACCTCAAACACCTTCATTAATATTCTATTATATTGAGGTATAATATAAATATATATAAATATATATACATATATATCTGTATATATACATATATATATACAGATATATACATATATATAAATATATATACATACATATATATATATATATATATCTATATATATATATATATATATATATATATATATATATATATATATATATATATATATATATATATATATATATATATATATATATATATATATATATATATATATATATTTACACATATATATATATATACATGTAAATATGAATATATTTATGTATATTACGATTTCCAATTTACTTTTCAATAAAGGGAAATTGATAAAAAAAATTTTTTTCCACAATATTTCAATTTTTCAAAATTATGTATGATTATCCGAAAAATCCTAAATATTTTCAATTATTCGCTTATTTTTCATTTTATTTTATTTTTTCACATTTCTTTCTATTCACAATCATTTTTTATTTTATTACATTATTCACCTTAATCACCTTCATTTATATTCTATTATATTAAGGTAAAACATAAATATATATAAATATGTATATACATATATATATGTATATATGTATGTATATATATATATATATACTCATATATATATATATATACATATACATGTATATATGAATATGTATAGGTATATTTTAATTTTCAATTTACTTTTAAAAAGAGGGAAATTGATAAAAAAAATTTTTTTTCACAATATTTCAATTTTTTAAAATTATGTATAATTGTCAGAAAAATCCCTAATATTTTTATTTATCCGCTCATTTTTTAGTTTATTTCATTTTTTTATGATTTTTCCATTCACAATTATTTTTCAATTTATCACATTATTTATCTCAATTACCTTTATTTATATTCTATTATAATAATGTATAATATAAATAAATGTAAATATATATATACATATATATCTATGTATATATAGATATATATATACATATATATACATATATATATATATATACATATATTTACATATATATATATATATATACATATAATCATATATATACACATATATATATATATGCATATATATACATGTGTATATGAATATATTTGTATATTATGATTTTCAATTTACTGTTGAAAAAAGGGAAATCAGAAAAAAAAATTTTTTCCACAATATTTCAATTTTTTCAAATTATGTATAATTATCAGAAAAATCCTGAATATTTTTGATTATTCGCTTATTTTTTATTTTATTCAATTTTTTTATAATTTTTCCATTCACAATTATTTTCCAATCTATCACATTATTTACCTCAATTACCTTTATTTATATTCTATTATAATAATGTATAATATAAATAAATGTGTATATATATATATACATATATATCTATGTATATATAGATATATATACATATATATACATATATATATATATATATACATATATTTACATATATATATATATATATACATATAATCATATATATACACATATATATATATATGCATATATATACATGTGTATATGCATATGTTTGTATATTATGATTTTCAATTTACTGTTAAAAAAAGGGAAATGAGAAAAAAAAATTTTTTCCACAATATTTGAATTTTTTGAAATTATGTATGATTATCAGAAAAATCCTGAATATTTTTAATACATATAATCATATATATACACATATATATATATACATATATATATATACATATATATATATATATATATATATATTATATACATGTATATATGAATATATATATGTATATTATGATTTTCAATTTACCTTTAAAAAAAGGGAAATTGAAAAAAAAAATTTTTTCCAAAATATTTCAATTTTTCAAAATTTTGTATCATTATCAGAAAAATCCTAAATATTTTTAATTATTCGCCTACTATTTATTCTATTTCATTTTTTTATGATTTTTTCCATTCACAATCATTTTTTATTTCATTGCATTATTTACCCCAATCACCTTCATTGATATTCTATTATATTGAGGTATAATATAAATATACATAAATATATATACATATATATCTGTATATATATATATATATACAGATATATACATATATATATATATATATACATACATATACATATATAAATATATCAACATGTATATATATATATATATATATATATATATATATATATATATATATATATATATATTCACATATATATATATATATATAATCATATATATACTTAGACATATATATACATATATATATATATATCTATATATATATAAATATATATATATATACATGTGTATATGGATATATATGTATATTATGATTTTCAATTTACTTTTGAAAAAAGGGAAATTGAAAAAAAAAATTTTTCCACAATATTTCAATTTTTTGAAATTATGTATGATTATCAGAAAAATCCTAGATATTTTTGATTATTCGCATATTTTTTATTTCATTTAATTTTTTCATAATTTTTTCCATTCACAATCATTTTTTATTTCATTACATTTTTGACCTCAATCAACTTCATTTATATGTTATTATATTGAGGTATAATATAAATATATATAAATATATATACACATATATATCTATACAGGGTATCCCTAAATTGAGGGACACGGACCAGCCAGCGTGATACCTGACTGAAATGCAACCGAGAATATCTTTACCGGAAGCTCGTCCGACGCATAGTTTTTGAATTATAAGCGATAGCGTTAGGCCAATCAGAGTGCACCATTTCATCTGGATTTGCCGCCACGGAAATTGCTGTTTTGTTCGTCTGGGTGAATTATTATTATTCGGTCACAAAGTAAATATCGGCACCTCCCCTCTCTCGCTGTTGTACCCCTTCTCGAGCGCTGACCTCGGTATTGTTGCCGCGGCACACGCTGCCGGCCGCACACCCACGGACGCACATTCGTGTGTGTGAAAATAAGCGAATGCCCAGCTACACAATACTACGAAACACACATCTACAAGTGAAAATAAAAATAAATCTCCAAATAAATCAGCGGATTTAAGATTTAATGTTATAAAACACTTCCAATCATCGATGTATGCATAAAACTAGAGATTTTAGATGATTGATATGCTGTTAGGGTTCATAATTAGTCATTCAATCAATCTGAATTATGCTTTCCGAACATTTTTTGTGTCTTTGCAACATAACTTTTCCACTAGTTTGAAATTCATCATTGACATCCGATTTTTCAATAATGCGAGGGAACAACAACTCGCTGAATTGACGTGTCAATAGGTTTGTAAATCAATTACAATTCACATGAGTTAACACAAAATAACTGAATAAATGAGAATTCACTGAATTAGTAAAAATGATAACTGGAATCATGAGAATTATTTGAGATATAACTGAATTAGGAAGAGTTGTAATGAGTCAAGTTACTTTGAATAACTTTAGATTCGTGCCAAAATTTTATGTTTAGAGAGAAAAATAATTAAGGGATCGTCTCAGTGTGACCCTCCGAAAAATCACTGATTTTCGCGAATTTTTTTTTTAATGTTCAAATAAACTAATCGGTCCGGTTTTTTTTTATAAATAAATACGTTTCTGAAGAATACAAAATGATTTTTTTAAAGTTTATTTATTGAGTGCATCATTGTTGTATAAATTGTTGTAATTTGACGTGAAAAAAAAGGTGCTGCACGGTTTCCACGATGACGGCCGCAATTTTGAGCTGAAAAAAAAATTTCAAAAAGATTATTGATCTGTAGGAAAGTCGCTATCGCGCTGTGGAGGGGTTTTTTGTTTTTTTCAAATTTGAAAAAATGGCGGCGGTTTGAACAAAAAGTGTCGAATAAGGCCCTTTTTTTCGACAGTTTTTCGTAAAAAAAAATAGGAAGTTTTCAAAAAAAAAAAAAAGATTCCATAGCGCAATAAAGAATGACGTTCAAAATGTTCTCCCGAAATTGGAACTCAATATCTTTAAAACTCTTCCTTTGAGAGTGGAAACCGTTTTGAAAAACACTATTCTGAGAAAAACGCGTTTAAAGATTGAAGTTGGAAAAGTTTATATAAATCGATTACTTACGATCAATCGGCGATGCCAGGTCTTGATTTTTTTCTTGGGGGTTTCTCTCGTCCGTCTATCCGTGGTGGATGTCAAAAACGAACTGAAATGCTTGGACAGTTTATTCTGCAAGGTTATAGAACCTAAGCACCTTAGTACACGCGCTGGTAGAAAAACCGTTCCCTTTCTACAAGAAACGCTGTAGCGACCGTAATAATTTGAATTTCGATTTGAAAATTTGAAAGAATGTTTAGAACAGTGTATACTATACGATAATGCAAAAAAAAAAAAACAATTTTTTGAAAATTTCACACTGAGACGATCCCTTAAATTCAAATAAAAGTAATTTTAAATCAAGAAGAAGAAAATTTCCAAATACCTGAATTCAAATGAAGCAATTTGAATTTAATAAATCTATCCGAATTTAAGGAAAAATAATAATTATTATTTGGACCAGAAAAATGAAGTCGAATTACATGAATGAATTCAATTGATTCAACTCAAAAAAATATGGCGTCATTCAAATTCCCAGTTATTTCCTCGTAGATTCAATGTGGGTCTGGAGTGGCAGGTAACGTTGTTGAGATCAATGCTAGTGATGGCCACTTATCTGAGAATAATCGATGTATCGATTAATCGATTTCAACAAAATAATCGGACACGGCTCGATTGAATTGGTAAAAATTAATCGATTTGGTAAATTTCTGCGTGTAGTCTTAATATCAGTAGAGATATTTTGATAATTCATAGTTTTATTCAAAATATTTTTAAGTTTGATAGCTTTTGAGTAATTTAAGTAACTTGACTTATTACAACTCTTCCTAATTCAGTTATATCTCAAATTATTCTCATGATTTCAGTTATCATTTTTACTGATTCAGTGAATTCTCATTTATTCAGTTATTTTGTGTTAACTCAGGTGAATTGTAATTGATTTACAAACCTATTGACACGTCAATTCAACAAGTTGTTGTTCCCTCGCATTATTGAAAAATCGGATGTCAATGATGAATTTCAAACTAGTGGAAAAGTTATGTTGCAAAGACACAAAAAAAGTTCGGAAAGCATAATTCAGATTGATTGAATGACTAATTATAAACCCTAACAGCATATCAATCATCTAAAATCTCTAGTTTTATGCATACATCGATGATTGGAAGTGTTTTATAACATTAAATCTTAAATCCGCTGATTTATTTGGAGATTTATT
>NC_060232.1:16459909-16464821 GCF_021155775.2 Neodiprion pinetum
TTATATTGAGGTATAATTAAATATATATAAATATATATACATATATATCTGTATATATACATACATATATACAGATATATACATATATATAAATATATATACATACATATATATATATATATATTATATCTATATATATATATATATATATATATATATATATATATATATATATATATATATATATATATTTACACATATATATATATATAAATATATATATATATATATATATATGATCATATTTATACACATATATATATATATACATGTATATATATATATATACATGTAAATATGAATATATTTATGTATATTACGATTTCCAATTTACTTTTCAAAAAGGGGAAATTGATAAAAAAAATTTTTTTCCACAATATTTCAATTTTTCAAAATTATGTATGATTATCCGAAAAATCCTAAATATTTTCAATTATTCGCTTATTTTTCATTTTATTTCATTTTTTCACATTTCTCTCTATTCACAATCATTTTTTATTTTATTACATTATTCACCTTAATCACCTTCATTTATATTCTATTATATTAAGGTAAAACATAAATATATATAAATATGTATATACATATATATATGTATATATGTATGTACATATATATATATATACTCATATATATATATATATATACATATACATGTATATATGAATATGTATAGGTATATTTTAATTTTCAATTTACTTTTAAAAAGAGGGAAATTGATAAAAAAAATTTTTTTTCACAATATTTCAATTTTTTAAATTATGTATAATTGTCAGAAAAATCCCTAATATTTTAATTTATCCGCTCATTTTTCATTTTATTTCATTTTTTTTATGATTTTTCCATTAACAATTATTTTTCAATTTATCACATTATTTACCTCAATTACCTTTATTTATATCCTATTATAATAATGTATAATATAAATAAATGTAAATATATATATACATATATATCTATATATATATAGATATATATACATATATATACATATATATATATATATATATACATATACATGTATATATGAATATATATAGGTATATTATAATTTTCAATTTACTTTTTAAAAAAGGGAAATTGATAAAAAAAAATTTTTCCACAATATTTCAATTATTTAAAATTATGTATAATTGTCAGCAAAATCTCTAATATTTTTATTCATTTGCTTATTTTTCATTTCATTTCATTTTTTCATGATTTTTCCATTAACAATTATTTTTAATTTATCACATTATTTACCCTTATAACCTTTATTTATATTCTATCATAATAATGTATAATATAAGTAAATATAAATATATATTTACATATATATCTATATATATATAGATATATATATATTCATATATATATAAATATATATACATATATATACATATCATCATATATATACACATATATATATATATACATATATATATATATTTATATATATATATAAAATATATATATACATGTGTATATGAATATATATGTATATTATGATTTTCAATATACTTTTAAAAGAAATGAAATTGATAAAAAAAAATTTTTTCCACAATGTTTCAATTTTTCAAAATTATGTATGATTGTCAGAAAAATCCCTAATATTTTTATTTATCCGCTCATTTTTTAGTTTATTTCATTTTTTTATGATTTTTCCATTCACAATTATTTTTCAATTTATCACATTATTTATCTCAATTACCTTTATTTATATTCTATTATAATAATGTATAATATAAATAAATGTAAATATATATATACATATATATCTATGTATATATAAATATATATATACATATATATACATATATATATATATATACATATATTTACATATATATATATATATATACATATAATCATATATATACACACATATATATATATGCATATATATACATGTGTATATGAATATATTTGTATATTATGATTTTCAATTTACTGTTGAAAAAAGGGAAATCAGAAAAAAAAATTTTTCCACAATATTTCAATTTTTTCAAATTATGTATAATTATCAGAAAAATCCTGAATATTTTTTGATTATTCGCTTATTTTTTATTTATTCAATTTTTTTATAATTTTTCCATTCACAATTATTTTTCAATCTATCACATTATTTACCTCAATTACCTTTATTTATATTCTATTATAATCATGTATAATATAAATAAATGTGTATATATATATATACATATATATCTATGTATATATAGATATATATACATATATATACATATATATATATATATACATATATTTACATATATATATATATATATACATATAATCATATATATACACATATATATATATATGCATATATATACATGTGTATATGCATATGTTTGTATATTATGATTTTCAATTTACTGTTAAAAAAAGGGAAATGAGAAAAAAAAATTTTTTCCACAATATTTGAATTTTTTGAATTATGTATAATTATCAGAAAAATCCTGAATATTTTTAATACATATAATCATATATATACATATATATATATATACATATATATATATACATATATATATATATATATATATATACATGTATATATGAATATATATATGTATATTATGATTTTCAATTTACCTTTAAAAAAAGGGAAATTGAAAAAAAAATTTTTTCCAAAATATTTCAATTTTTCAAAATTTTGTATCATTATTAGAAAAATCCTAAATATTTTTAATTATTCGCTTACTGTTTATTCTATTTTATTTTTTTATGATTTTTTCCATTCACAATCATTTTTTATTTCATTGCATTATTTACCCCAATCACCTCATTGATATTCTATTATATTGAGGTATAATATAAATATACATAAATATATATACATATATATCTGTATATATATATATATATATACAGATATATACACAAATATATATATATACATACATATACATATATATATATATCAACATGTATATATATATATATATATATATATATATATATATATATATACATTCACATATATATATATATTAATCATATATATACTTATACATATATATACATATATATATATATCTATATATATATAAATATATATATATTTACATGTGTATATGGATATATATGTATATTATGATTTTCAATTTCCTTTTGAAAAAAGGGAAATTGTAAAAAAAAAATTTTTCCACAATATTTCAATTTTTTGAAATTATGTATGATTATCAGAAAAATCCTAGATATTTTTGATTATTCGCATATTTTTTTATTCTATTTAATTTTTTCATAATTTTTTTCATTCACAATCATTTTCTATTTCATTACATTTTTTTACCTCAATCAACTTCATTTATATGTTATTATATTAAGGTATAATATAAATGAATGTAAATATATATATACATATATATCTATGTATATATAGATATATATACATATATATACGTATTTATATATATATATATATATATATATATTTATATATATATATATATATATATATATATATATAAATATATATATATATATATATAAAATTATATCTATATTATATATATCATCATATATATACACATATATATATATATACATGTAAATATGAATATATTTATGTATATTACGATTTCCAATTTACTTTCAGAAGAAGGAAAATTAAAAAAAAAAAAATTTTTTTCACAATATTTCAATTTTTCAAAATTACGTATAATTATCAGAAAAATCCTAAATATTTTTAATTCATATAATCATATATAGACACATATACGTATATACATACATATATATACATATATATATATATATATATATATATATATATATACATGTATATATGAATATATATATGTATATTATGATTTTCAATTTACTTTTGAAAAAAGGGGAAATTAATAAAATAAAATTTTTTCCACAATATCTCAATTTTTTTGAATTATGTATAATTATCAGAAAAATCCCAAATATTTTTATTTATTCGCTTATTTTTAATTTCATTACATTATTTTATGATTTTTCCATCCGCAATTATTTTTCAATTTATTACATTATTTACCTCAATCACCTTCATTAATATTCTATTATATTGAGGTATAATATAAATATATATAAATATATATACATACATATACATATATATATATATCTATATATATATATATATATATATATATATATATATATATAATATATATATATATATATATATATATATATATATATATATATATATATATATATATATATATACATATATGTATATATATATATATATATATAAATATATATATTCACACACATATATATATATGTATATATATATATATATATATATAATCATATATATACACATATATATGTATACATGTATATATATATATACATGTATATATATACTATATATATATATATATACATGTATATATGAATATATATGTGTATATTATGATTTTCGATTTACCTTTAAAAAAAGGAAAATTGAAAAAAAAAAATTTTTCCAAAATATTTCAATTTTTCAAAATTATGTATGATTATCAGAAAAATCCTAAATATTTCTAATTATTTGCTTATTATTTATTCTATTTCATTTTTTTATGATTTTTTTCATTCACAATCATTTTTTATTTCATTGCATTATTTACCCCAATCACCTTCATTCATATTCTATTATATTGAGGTATAATATGAATATATATAAATATATATACATATATTATGTATATATATATAGATACATATATTTACATATATATAATATATATATATATATATATATATATATGTATATATATATATACATATATATACATATATATATATATACATATATTTACATATATATATATACACATATATATATGGATATATATGTATATTATGATTTTCAATTTACTTTTAAAAAGAGGGAAATTGATAAAAAAAAATTTTTTCCACAATATTTCGGTTTTTCAAAATTATGTATAATTGTCAGAAAAAT
>NC_060232.1:16464921-16467421 GCF_021155775.2 Neodiprion pinetum
TAATTGAGGTAAATAATGTAATAAAATATAAAATAATTGTGAATAGAAAAAAATTATAAAAAAATGAAATAAAATAAAAAATTAGCGAATCATTGAAAATATTCAGGATTTTTCTAATGATTGTACATAATTTCGAAAAATTGAAATAATGCGAGAAAATTTTTTTTTTTTAATTACCCATTTTCTAAAAGTAAATTGAAAATTATAATATACATATGCATATATATATATATATATATATATATATATATATATACATATATATATATACATACATATGTATGCATATATTTATATACATTTATATTATACAATAATATAATAAAAAATAAATAAAGGTAATTGAGGTGAATAACGTAATGAAATAAAAAATGATTGTAAATGGAAAAAATTATAAAAAAATGAAATAAAATAAAAAATCAGCGAATAATTGAAAATATTCAGGATTTTTCTAATGATTGTACATAATTTCGAAAAATTAAAATAATGTAAGAAAATTTTTTTTTTTTCCAATTTCCCATTTTTGAAAATTGAATAGAAAATCATATTATACATATGTATATATAAATATATATATATATATATATATATATATATATATATATATATATACATATATATGTTAATAAATACTGTAACCAGATATTTTTATATTTGAGGGTATAAACAATATAACGATAATTGGTTACCCTACGGCGCAGTCGCTAACCTAAATAATTAGATAGAGAGAGATACTAAGGGAGAAAGATACAATTGTTGGGCGCCAGACGCACATGCGTCAAAAATAGATAATTAGAGAAAAAGACAACGATAAAGATAAAGGTAATAGATAAAGGTAAGGTCAGGTTCTACGACGGTTTTGCACAGTTCGCTCAGAGAGACAAGATAATGGTAGAGGGGCGGAGTCGAATCCAATAGATAAAATAAGAAACAGGTGAAGCAGGAATAGTATCAAATATATTAAACAAGAAGCGATAAGTTTACTGACAAGCACGTAGCGGAAGAGTTTGCGATACAAATACGATATATGCGATAATTAACAATAGTTACAGCCAGAGAAAGGTTAAGCGAGAGAGTTAACAATTAACGGAACGTTTTCCGAATAAGCGGGAAATATGAGCAAGCTCACGATATTAAAGGTAATGATTAACACGGTTTTATGACAGGTAGGCAGAACAGAAGAGATACACTGTACTTAAATTAAGCGGTAAGCAAATAAATCATAAAATGTGAGAAGCGATTATAACTCATGCGAAATACAACAATTGAAATAGTTATCACATTACCAGAATGATCAGAAATAGGCAGACAGGGAATTATGAATTACAAGGTAAATTCAAGCGATAGGTCAAATAGAAAATTATTATAAAATATAGAGAATAAAAGATAATACGTAGTCTCTGGTTTGCGGTAAGTGCGAGAGAAAGAAAGGTAATAATCGGTACGAAAAAAGGTAATTCAAGATAAGGCAAACAATATTCAAGGTAATTAATATGCCACGTACGGCAAACCCAATAGACTACGGACAACTACGATCAGCGATATAAGCGAAGAAAATAGTGAAAAAGATGTTATGCGATATGGCACAATACTCCAATGTCAAATGAACGACGAACGGGACCGCGCAGCGATATAAGATCGCTCCCGCGGTACTCTCACTAAGATGCGATAATCAACGATAATAGATAAAGAGACAGATAGAAACTAATCAGAGAAAATATAACAAAATAGTAATGCTCAGTAGCTAAGATAAAAATTGATCCTTTAACGGAACGCGCTGCTAGACAGCGATATTAGACATTCAAATATTCTAAAAGAGAAAGATAATAAGATAAAGCGATAGTCACCACAATGCGTAAGTAATAATCAACCAGTCGCGAAGTTACTTGCAATAAGACAGAGAAAGGGACAAGATAAGAGATAATAAGGTACGAGCCCAGGTGGCTCAAGCAGACCAACTGCAAGGTAAAGAGAAAAGATACGAGCCCAATTGGCTCAAGCAGACCAACTGCAAGGTAAAGAGAGAAAGAGATAAAGGTAAAGGTACGATATATTGCAAGTAATCTCGTGGCTTCACAAAATAGAAAAGGAACCTCACTTACGTAAAAGAAGATATAGTAGATACTACAGGATGCGGTACACTAGCGATAAACTTAATACAATGATAGCCAAAAAAAAACTCTATTACAGATATCGAGAACACGTCTTTCTTAATTGACAACTGAACGTAGAGTAATGAGATGAGCGATGATCCTGATTTTCATCGAGCTGGTGTCACGTGATTCTTCCCAAAATTTGCGGTATCTTAATTGGACCAGCTGGTCCCGTGGCCTGGTCCACGGATAGGCGGCGATAATCCCTCGCCGTTTGATGTTCTTTTCCCTCGACGACGGGTATCGAGGTATCAGGACGTCGGAAGGTGGTTAGAGATGTTTTCCTGCAGCTATGCGGTATCGTTGGTGAGAAGGGGGTGGGGTCGTACTGCTCAGGTATTGCGATA
>NC_060232.1:16492421-16494921 GCF_021155775.2 Neodiprion pinetum
GAGGTAAATAATGTAATAAAATATAAAATAATTGTGAATAGAAAAAATTATAAAAAAATGAAATAAAATAAAAAATTAGCGAATCATTGAAAATATTCAGGATTTTTCTAATGATTGTACATAATTTCGAAAAATTGAAATAATGTGAGAAAATTTTTTTTTTTTAATTACCCATTTTCTAAAAGTAAATTGAAAATTATAATATACATATGCATATATATATATATATATATATATATATATATATATACATATATATATATACATACATATGTATGCATATATTTATATACATTTATATTATACAATAATATAATAAAAAATAAATAAAGGTAATTGAGGTGAATAACGTAATAAAATAAAAAATGATTGTAAATGGAAAAAATTATAAAAAAATGAAATAAAATAAAAAATCAGCGAATAATTGAAAATATTCAGGATTTTTCTAATGATTGTACATAATTTCGAAAAATTAAAATAATGTAAGAAAATTTTTTTTTTTTCCAATTTCCCATTTTTGAAAATTGAATAGAAAATCATATTATACATATGTATATATAAATATATATATATATATATATATATATATATATATATATATATATATATACATATATATGTTAATAAATACTGTAACCAGATATTTTTATATTTGAGGGTATAAACAATATAACGATAATTGGTTACCCTACGGCGCAGTCGCTAACCTAAATAATTAGATAGAGAGAGATACTAAGGGAGAAAGATACAATTGTTGGGCGCCAGACGCACATGCGTCAAAAATAGATAATTAGAGAAAAAGACAACGATAAAGATAAAGGTAATAGATAAAGGTAAGGTCAGGTTCTACGACGGTTTTGCACAGTTCGCTCAGAGAGACAAGATAATGGTAGAGGGGCGGAGTCGAATCCAATAGATAAAATAAGAAACAGGTGAAGCAGGAATAGTATCAAATATATTAAACAAGAAGCGATAAGTTTACTGACAAGCACGTAGCGGAAGAGTTTGCGATACAAATACGATATATGCGATAATTAACAATAGTTACAGCCAGAGAAAGGTTAAGCGAGAGAGTTAACAATTAACGGAACGTTTTCCGAATAAGCGGGAAATATGAGCAAGCTCACGATATTAAAGGTAATGATTAACACGGTTTTATGACAGGTAGGCAGAACAGAAGAGATACACTGTACTTAAATTAAGCGGTAAGCAAATAAATCATAAAATGTGAGAAGCGATTATAACTCATGCGAAATACAACAATTGAAATAGTTATCACATTACCAGAATGATCAGAAATAGGCAGACAGGGAATTATGAATTACAAGGTAAATTCAAGCGATAGGTCAAATAGAAAATTATTATAAAATATAGAGAATAAAAGATAATACGTAGTCTCTGGTTTGCGGTAAGTGCGAGAGAAAGAAAGGTAATAATCGGTACGAAAAAAGGTAATTCAAGATAAGGCAAACAATATTCAAGGTAATTAATATGCCACGTACGGCAAACCCAATAGACTACGGACAACTACGATCAGCGATATAAGCGAAGAAAATAGTGAAAAAGATGTTATGCGATATGGCACAATACTCCAATGTCAAATGAACGACGAACGGGACCGCGCAGCGATATAAGATCGCTCCCGCGGTACTCTCACTAAGATGCGATAATCAACGATAATAGATAAAGAGACAGATAGAAACTAATCAGAGAAAATATAACAAAATAGTAATGCTCAGTAGCTAAGATAAAAATTGATCCTTTAACGGAACGCGCTGCTAGACAGCGATATTAGACATTCAAATATTCTAAAAGAGAAAGATAATAAGATAAAGCGATAGTCACCACAATGCGTAAGTAATAATCAACCAGTCGCGAAGTTACTTGCAATAAGACAGAGAAAGGGACAAGATAAGAGATAATAAGGTACGAGCCCAGGTGGCTCAAGCAGACCAACTGCAAGGTAAAGAGAAAAGATACGAGCCCAATTGGCTCAAGCAGACCAACTGCAAGGTAAAGAGAGAAAGAGATAAAGGTAAAGGTACGATATATTGCAAGTAATCTCGTGGCTTCACAAAATAGAAAAGGAACCTCACTTACGTAAAAGAAGATATAGTAGATACTACAGGATGCGGTACACTAGCGATAAACTTAATACAATGATAGCCAAAAAAAAACTCTATTACAGATATCGAGAACACGTCTTTCTTAATTGACAACTGAACGTAGAGTAATGAGATGAGCGATGATCCTGATTTTCATCGAGCTGGTGTCACGTGATTCTTCCCAAAATTTGCGGTATCTTAATTGGACCAGCTGGTCCCGTGGCCTGGTCCACGGATAGGCGGCGATAATCCCTCGCCGTTTGATGTTCTTTTCCCTCGACGACGGGTATCGAGGTATCAGGACGTCGGAAGGTGGTTAGAGATGTTTTCCTGCAGCTATGCGGTATCGTTGGTGAGAAGGGGGTGGGGTCGTACTGCTCAGGTATTGCGATATT